>NC_135777.1:22965934-22969229 GCF_028453695.1 Augochlora pura | reverse complement strand
GCCTAAAATTCGCCAACGATTCCCAGGCTCTCGACGAGAATCGTTCGCGTCGAATCGAGATCGAGAGTTGAAAGAACGGCGAAGGAATCCCGCCGAAGACAGGGTTTCTCACGATCGACGGTTCGCGCCGAGACGCCGCGCCACGACTCGTTTCCGGCCGAGGCCTTTTGGAAACCTTTCCGTGACCCGCCGCGGTCCAAGGGCCTCCCGCGAAAGGGGGATGCTAAGTAATAGCACCGTAACATCGGCACGTCATCATCGACGCCGCGTTCTCGTGTGTACAACAGCAACAAGAACAGCAGCAGCAGCAGCAGCAAGCAAGCAACAACAACAAGAGAACACAGAGAGAGAGAGACCCCGGCACTTTGCCCGCCGACTCACGCAGCCCGAACCCCCCCTCCCCCGCACCTTTGGCCCTCCTCCTCGCCTGCCTGTTTCGCTTGATTATACACGTGCCGCGCGGCCGCGTTTCGTTCCGCGGCTCTTCGTTTCATCCCACCTACCTCCCCCCACCCCCCACCCACCGGTTCTGACCGGACTCCCATAGACCCGGATTTTCGGAAGGATAGATTGCAGTTCCGGAGCTGTTCGAGGAGAGATCGTTTATGCAATTATCGGCCGAGACTGTGGAAACGCGCCGCGCGCTTGGTAACCTCTCACGGCTATTCGTTGCGATATCGGTGTTTTAGGTTTTAGGGGAAACGTGGTTGAAGTGAACTGGCTGAGAACGTATCGCGAAAGTGGATGGCAGAGTTTCGATTTGTAATTGAGCGGGATTAACCCTTTGCGCTCGGAAATCTGGGACAATTTTCCTGACTTATAGCATTTTATGGGACTGAGAGCTAGAATGATAGCAATAGTTTCGCCTTTTAGTTTTTAAGTCCAAGCTTTGTCGGTGTAAAAATTATTTTGGAACGTGGCAGAGTAATTTTAGCGGTGCCTCGGAGTCATTATTCGAGTGTAAAGGGTTGAAGAAGAAGTACTTAATTTGGCAATGAGTTAAAGTAACCGAAGAGGCAAGGAACAAAAATTGTCTTGTTTTATTAAAAATATGATTAATCGTCGTAACTATTACAAAAGAAAATAAACAACTAAGGTAACTATTGTAAAAGACACACAAGAAACAAAAATTGTCTCGCAATATTAAAAAAATAATTAAAGATATAAAATACCTTTCCTGCTACAAACATTAAACAATCAAATTCTCTTAAAACATAATTTGCAATTAATTCGCGTACAAAAACATCGTACAAATGCAAAGACAATGCCTTTCGAAGTCGCATCAAGATTCTTACAGACAGAGAAACACCGACGAATCCGTCGTTATTGCCAGCGTTGCATCACCCCCCCCTCGCCAAAACGAAGTTACGGTAATCATTAAACGTTAAAGCGATCGATGGGCCCGGGCACGACGGAACGGAGCGCATTATCTCTGGCAAGATGGTATCGTTTAGCCAGGGCACGGGAAAAGCGCGTGGCAAACAGCAGCTGCCGCGTGATAACGCTTCGTTCCCGGCCCGAGTTTTCCTCCTTTCGCCGTACGAATTCGCGGATCCACCATCCCCCCCTCTCTTGCCCCACCCGTAGAACAGACTCGCGAGGCGGAAGCTTTTAATGCGCGCGCGAGCGAACGCGGATAAAGCGTCGAAATTACTCGGCGACGGGGACTGCTCGCTTCATCGAGGTGTTTTGATGTAGGAACAACGAGGTTTGTTAATTGATTTTTATGGGGTCTACCTGTTCGAGCGAGTGGGGTTCTCTAGGTTTATTTTGATGGTACGGGGATACCTTTAAGATGTCTTTAAGACGTCTTCAACCGCTTGCACTACAACTCATTTTACGTTGATCTGCACTTACTTATCGTTAATAGAATTTATTTTTATTTCGATGTAGCGAACATTAATATCGTTAATACTTATTAAACACTGCATGAAATCTGTATCACGAGTCTGACTCGTTATAATAGGGCAAGTTCTAATTCTAAAATTAGAATTAAAATTATTTGAAAATTCCATTCCCCCGGATCCATTAAAACGCTTCAAATTGGAAAACCACGTCCAGCCGGCACGCGTTTCTCGCAACCGATTAAAGAACAAATATCCGCGCAATATCCCATAAATATCCGTTGCCCGCTCATTACAGCGTTTTCGATTAACCGCGCGTTAAAATCGCGTCGCGAGGAGCGAGGTCAGAGTCAATCTCCGGCGTGGCGCAAGAAAGGGGATGATTCAGGTGGTTAACGCTCGGTCCGCGGCCGTTCTCTCGCGCGATCCCTCGTAAATCGATAAGCCCGCGGCGTTAAAACAGCGGAGAGCCGAACGGAACGAAAGTGCCGTGCGACGGGCGGCGTCGTCGGCCACGCGGGAAACTTAGTTTCAGCGGGGTCGCAATACCGCGGACAGCGCCGTACGAGAGATAGAGAGAGAGAGAGAGAGAGAGAGAGAGAGAGAGAGAGAGATTTACCATAGAACGCGGCGCTCGCGATAATTTTATTTCGCCGGCCGGTGTAAGCCGTTCGGCGTATCCATCGCGTGCGTGTAAACCGCGTGTGTATCGCGGCCGGCGCGAACATATAATATGCGCCGCGCGCGGACACGTGCACATCCTCCTCCGCCTCGTGTACGACGACGCCGCGAACACCCTCGTCTTCTACCGCGCCGGCGTACCAGCAAAGAACAATGAGACAGCCCGCCTGATGAGCCTCTCGATCTTCTCCTGACTTTTCTCGGACAATCTCCCCGTACACGTTTCTCCCGTGATTTTCGTCGAAAATTGCCGGAACGATTGCGAAATATATTCTTTGCCTGAGCAGGCTCGTTAATCGTGCTTGAATTAACCCTTTCGAGTATATTATACTCTTTATGTAATAGTTACAGTCAGGAGTGCCTTTTCGATTTTAATCATTTATTAGAGTAGAAGGAAAATTTATATTTATTGTAGGTGGTTAGGTTTACTTGAATGTTTAAATATCGATGATGGGGCGCACAGAATTTTATTTCGGCTTGAAAGAATGATCTTGTCAATTTTCTTGGAACAAGACGAGACGTCGAAGAAAAAGACAATTTATATTTCTATTAACTATTGATTACTATATTCGTGTTACTATACTGTACTATTAAATGAAACATAAAAATGTGCAAACAACGCCGTGACTAATATTCAAACAAAAATCCAAGAGCAAATCCATATTCGCACATTCCTATCATCTGTATTAATTCAAACATAGAAACATGGAGCATAACCTTACAACAACATAGAACATAGAACATAACCTTACAACGACATAAAACAAAGA
>NC_135777.1:22952153-22965834 GCF_028453695.1 Augochlora pura | reverse complement strand
TGCAATTGAAACCCGAGCCGGCAGTTTGGTAGGCTGCCATTAAAGCCGCTCTAAATCGAGCGAATCGAGTGAACTGAACAGAGCCAAATGATTCGACGTGCTCGAAGATGGCTTCGAAAGGATCAGCGATACCCTTGCAGCTTACACGATCCTACTCCGAGGTATTCGGAGGAGGTTGGAAGAGGTCGGAGGAGATCGGAGGTGTTCGTAGGAGGTCGGAGGTGTTCGCAGGAGGTCGTAGGAGGATGTCAAAGGAGCGAGTTTCGATCATTGTCGGACAAGAATCGCGAGGCGTGCGGTGGTCGCGCGCGCGCGCGCGGGCGGGCGAGGCAGATCAGAGGCGGGCTTGTAAGATGACACACCGATTGAGATTTCGTTCGGTACCCCCGGAACGGACGGTCGTGCTCCCCGCAACAGGTGTTACGCCGGCCGGCCGGCGCGGCCCCGTTAAAAAATAGAAAACCGCTGACCGGACAGGCGACTTTCCCCCACGGACGCGGTCCGGCGGCGGCGGCGTCGGCCGCCTGAAAAATCCCTTGGATCCGATCGGCTAGAAAATATTTTAAGCTGCCCGCCTCTGGCCGCCGGAATTTATCGGGCCCCCGTCGAAAACCGTGCTGATGGATAACCCCGGTCGGTACCCGGACGGATATTCGAAGCCGCGAGACGAAACGCGCTCTCCCGTAACGCTGCTCTCCCGTTTTGCATAGATAAGGGCCAGCATCTGCGGGATTTCGAACGCGATCGTAAATCAACGGCGAACGGAGACGACGCTGCTGGGTGCGGCGTCGTCGTCGAAATTGCTACGTACGACTTGTTGAAATTGTGAGAAAGGAGAAAGCGCTGTTTGATGAAACTTTTACTTCTGTAATCAATTCTCCATATCTATTTTTCGCAGACATTCTTAGATTGTTTTATATTGTATTATAGGTTTTATGCTATGATTGATTTGGTCATTGTTTAGGAATTTATTGTGCGAGAAGTACTTGAATTGAATTTATGAGAATTATTTGTGTAGGAATTAAATCTGAAAGAATTAATTTTATAGGAATCAAATCTGAAAGAATTAATTGTATAAGAATTAAATCTGAAAGAATTAATTCTGTGAAAATTAATTATAGAAGAATTCCTTGAACAAGTATTAATCATAGAAGAATTCCTTGAACAAGAATTAATTCCACAAGAATCAGTGATACAAAAATGAATTGCAGTGAAACAAATTACACACGTACAAGACCGTCGCGCAAACATCTCGAATAGGATTGTTGCAACGTAACAATCACGGTGGAAATTTCATCGGAAATTTCATTCGACGAGAAATTTGCTTCCGCGCATCCACTCGACGGTATAGTTACAGCCTCCGGTCGAACTACCGATTCCCGATGAACTATTTCGCCAATTATGAAAATAATAGAGACACGCTAACTCGATTAATCCCACTCGATTGTTACACGAACGGCCCCGTAATTTAAGTAACTTCGATCACGTTGATCTCGTCGCGACCAGGCGCACGCTAATCGGCGTTAGCGTGCACGGGAAGAGAAAAGTCTGGTGAAAGCAGCGCGGATAGCGGAAAAAGGTGAGCGCTCGGAGAACTCGGTAACTGGACCACGTGTTTTAATGCGAAATAAACACTGTTCCGCGCTAATTGCAGGATAGAGCGGTTACACGGACGTTATTTTTTGTATTGTTTCGTTCCTTAATCATTTCAACGCGCCGAGAATAATGCGATGATATTTGCGGATAAATGTTTGCGCTGCTGCTTTCCCCCCTTCTGTTTGATCTGAAACATTTTCTCGCCGCATTAAAATCACGGCCGAAAGGAACGTGCTTCAATTCGCCGCGTAATTAGTGGAGTAAGAATTTTACGCGCTCGTGGCGAAAATGGGCAGCTGGGAGCTGAAATTGCGAGCTGAATTTAATACAGTGTTGTAATTATTTAATGCCATATAATTGTAGTTTGAGATAATGTAATGCCAATTTAATATAATGTAATTATAGTACGATGTGATATAATAATAATTTAATATATTGTATTTATAATTTGATATGATATAATACAAATTTAATATGCTATATAATTCAATATAATATAATACTGATCCAAATTAATACAATTATAATTCGATGTAATAAAATAAAAATTTGATACAACACAATTATAACCTTGGCATAATATAATAATAATTTAATATAAAATTATAAAAATAATTTAACAACACCGCTGCACAATTTGTAACTCATCACATTGACTAAATGAAAAAGTTAAAGTATATCTAATATCATTTATTTCGCGCAAAAACTCGCAGTCTATAAATTAAAATTAATTCACCTATTACCGTAATTAAAACACTCGCGACAAAAATGACAAAAATGTTAAAAAAATTCGCACCTCTCTCTATGTTAAATTGATCGTCCGCATACTGCGAGTGTTCGTTAAGTAAATTTCCTAAACGTCGTAAATTCGAAGCGGCTCGCAGCGGATGATTTATGCGGGTTCTTCGGTAACACATGTCCAAATTGTCGCGTCGCTTGAAGGTAGAGAACATCGTCGTTTTTGCGCAGAAGCGCGAAATTCCCGGAGTCTAATTTTCATGCGGGGATACCAGGGGGGTGGGGGGACTCGTTTTATTTACGGGAAAATTGCCGGCGCGAGCGCGCTCGCTCCTTTTTCAGCCGCGACCCGGCGATCAGCAATTTACCACTTTTTTTCCAGCGGGGTTTTACGTTTATTCCACGGGAAACCGTGGTGCCGTGTCCGGCGGTGCCTGCAACAATGCGAGCTCGCCGGCCATGCCGCCGCCGACCGTCCGCTTGCACGTTAATCTCCGGTATTATTAACAGCACTCGATCAACTTAACAAATTTTCTGCGAACCGCGTGCCCCCGGACCAAGCTCTGCCGTGGAATAATCTCGTCGTAACAGATGGCCGCAATGATTTATGTCTCCCCGTTTCCGATCACCAGGCACACACGTAGTAATTGACTTAATCCTCTTCGGCCGCGTTCCAAGGCCGGCCGTTTTTAACCGAACCCGGGGAACCGCGCGTTTCTGGCGAGAAACGATCCGCGGGTATCTCGCGCTCGCCGAGGCCCCGTTCGTTTTATTTAGAAATCGCGTGGCTTGGTAAAAGAGAAAAAAGTCATACGCGTGCTGTAATTATAGTATAATATAATATCTATATTATATAATCAGTACGACGTAACTTTCATATGATCTTGACATAACCTAATAGTTGCAATAACTATGGCATAACTTTCACACGATCTTAACATAACCTAATAATTGTAATAATAATGACATAACTTTCATAGGATCTTGACATAACCTAATAATTGTAATAATAATGACATAACTTTCATAGGATCTTGACATAAAAAGTACAGTATTAACTATATATATTTTTTCTTAATATATCGTATATTATAATTAAATATTTTTATGAAATTTTTATAAAATCATAATTTACAATTAATATCTTTACAATTAAATAAAGCACGAAACATCCGCGACGACCACTATAACAACGCGTTGTCTCTCAGAAATTAAACATCAATTACTAAACTGTCTAATTATACTTAAATTAAACTTTTCCAATTAGTATAAAATATGTCTGTCCGTCTCGCATAAAAAGCCCAAAGGTGGGACACCTAACCCGAGAAATAGTTAACGGCGAGGCACTTCGCGAAGACTAACGATCGAGGAAGAGAGAGAGAGAGAGAAAGAGAGAGAGAGCAGTTCCGCCGGTTTCGTCGAGCGATTGTTCGTGCTGGCAAAAGAGAAAAAGGGGCGATCGGGTGGCCCGAATATCGCCGCGGCGCCGAGAGGATGCATCGCAGCCCGGCCACGAAGCGCGAATAATTATTATCGGACGGTCGGTAAATTTCGTGGCCGGTCGGCTACCCGCCGCGAAAACCTGAACGCCGATACGAGGCCCGGCGAATTTTTCGATATATCCCCTCGGCGGCTCCCCACGCCCCCCACCCCTCCCTCCCCCGTTTCGGTCTTTCTCTATCTATCTTTCTTCGCCTTTCTATCTGCCTTATTCTCTCCTTCTCTCTGTCCGACTCTCTTTGGCTCTCTCTCTCTCTGATTCTCTCTGACTCTCTCTGGCTCTCTCTCTGGCTCTCTCTGGCGCTCTCTGCCGTATTCTTTCGCCCTGGCAGCCCGTGTAACCGTGACCCGGCGACCCGCGCTCGCTCGGTACACGATGTACCATATAATTAGAGGGTCAAGCCAGCGGCGGAGGTCCGTTCCCTCCAAACTCTCGCGTCGGGAGACGTTGAAAAAGATCGGGCGGGCGGCCCTTCCCCCTCCCCCTCCCGCGCCGCGGCCTTCGGAGCGGAGCCCGGGACCCGACGAGAGAACGCGGCCGCGCTTCGATCGCCGCACGCCGCGCTGCCGCACCGGCCAGATCTTTTATCGTTAATTTATCCATCGGGGGATTTCACTTAATTCTTTAATGAGCGACCGAGAGAGGCCCCGAGGACGGACCGCGGGACGCGAGCGCGCGCCTGCACCGAACGCCCCGGAAGAAAAAAAAAATAAAGAGAAGAAAGAAACGACGCCCGGTGCAATCTGCAACGCGATTCCCTCCCCGCCAACCACCCCGACGGCCAATTTCGCGGCGGACCACGACGATAAATCATGATCGAGACTTTTGCCCGGGTTTCCCGCTCCGCGCACCCCTGCCGATCGAATCGACGAGATCTGCTCTTCCTCTCTCGCTCTCTCTCTCTCTCTCTCTCTCTCTTCCTCGCTCGCTCTTTTTCTCTCTCTTTTAATCCTTTTTTCATGGGATCCTTTGATCCGATCGCCTCGAAAAGCATACTCCACGGAACCTGCTAATCATTCGCCTCGCTCTCTGTCAATCTCTAACTTTTACTATCTATGATGACGATTGCTTGTCTCTGTTTGACTGATGGCTGTGTTGGTAGAATGCAGTTTTACTGATGTAAGACGGTCGTGCAATGCTGCAGCTTGATTTTGCTATACGTACATTGCCGGAATATGGTATAGTATCGGTGAATAAGGGGTGGAAATTGGTCGAATTTGAGTGACGATAACTCTACGAGAAATTATGGTAGGACGATGAGTTTCATTTTGAATTAAAGCTTGAAGCTTCTAGTTTAAGATAGGGTATCGTGATTTTAAGTTCGTTGCAGTATCAATGCTGTAACCCTTTTATAGTGAAGGCATGTTTTTCCGGGGCTGTCGAGCTTTGCATAGAAATGGGTCAACTTTAACCGACGACAACTCTGCGAAAAATCATCGTAGGATGATGATTTTTTCTTCAAATTAAAGCTTGAATCTTTCGCTTTAAGACAGTGTTCCTGGATTTTAAGTTCGACTCTCCCTGATTGCAGCAACAATTTTAATATAAGGCCATGTTGGCTATATTTGCCAGATTAAAAATTGCCAAGTTTCACGAGTAGCACGGACTTTGGAAAATTTTTTCCGGAGATGTCATTTACAGTGCAATATAGTTCGATCCTTTCCCTTTAATTTGAAAGAAACGGAACGTGGCTGCGATTTTTTATCGCGAAGTTACAGCACTTTAAAGTAACCCTTGCAGAAACAGCATAGACACGTCCTGTATTACTAATCAAGACGTCTTTGAAACGTTCTTGAGACGTCTTATGAACGTCTTATAAACGTCTTACTAACGTCTTTAAGCCATCGAGTGCTTATTGAATAATCCATCATCCAATCTAAAAAAGGTCAAGAAGTGAAATATCAACATTGCACCACAAATTCGATGAAACAAAGTCGAAAACAAAATACCAAATATCCTCCGACTTTTCCATTAACAGTTGCCCAATCCCCTAATTCATAAAGCCAACGTTGTTTTCCCGAAAGAAGCAGGTACCACTCAAGCATCTCTCCGACAGGCGATTACCTAAACATTCTTCACCTGCCGAAGTGGCGGACCGATCCCCGTCGAAACAGTTAGCCTTAACCACGTCCGGGCAAACGTTTTTACGATCTAAATCATTCAAACGATCAGGTTTCAAGATCCACCGTCCGGTAACTACGACGGGACTTTCTATTTCCAGGTAGAGAGAGGAAAGACACGCGGGATTAATTAAACCGACGGCGAAACAGTTCTTTACCCTTCCCGGGCCCTTATCCGGCCCCGGGATCTACGTGATCGAGCACCGAATAATCCTGGCGGGGCGTTATTCTTTACGAGAGGCTGTCTCTTATTCCGTTGCGCCTCGGATTCCTAGGAATTAAAAATCCTGAGTGTTTCTATCGTTATGGAGAACTCTGTGACGGGGGTGGGGAGTTAATCGGAAAAGGCTCTGGCAAGAATGGAGAGTTGTTTTAGGTTATGGTTGATGGCTAGGTTAATATTTGTGGAAATCGTGAAGACACGAATTTCAGTTCAAAGAAGTTATTTCTATATAATAATAATTAGTTGTTTTTGGGTAGATAAATTTGTTTAAAAATTTTACTTAGAATTATTGATGGAATTAAGTATGAATTAAAATTGATATTGAGATTTTAAGGTTATATTAAAAGGTTATGTCATGGAGGTTTCTATAATAGGGGTGGAAAGTTATTAAGATGATACTCTGGCAGTGATGGAAAATTATTTTATATTATTATCAACGCTTAAATTATTCACTCAACAATAGCTACTATTTTAATAAAAATTCCAAATTTAAGCCTCTTGGATTCACTTAAGCATTATAGCACATTTCTATCGTATACATATATATTTATTTAATTTTTTCCAAACGCAACCCTTGAGTCAATTTCAATAAAAATGGACACAGCTTTCGAAGCTCGCTGCTATTTAACGCAATCGCCTAAGAACAATTTACAGCATCCGGCGATTCATCCGGCACGGCTTTTTCGATCGATCGCCGATCGAATACGAAATTTAATCAGGCGTTGCCCGCGTCCGTTTATCGCCTACACGATCTGAACGAGCGCTAATTCAACGCGATAGTCTCGGAGGGCCCGCGACCCCGGATGGCCCCCGTGCGTGTCCGTTCTAGGGAAAAAAAGCCCCCGTGGACACCGATACAGAAGAGGGAGGGGTGGGGAGGGCTGTGTGTGGGTAACCGGACGATCACGCCGAGGACGTCGTGTGGCGCGACTCTAGACTAATTAAATCTCGATGTTTCACGGTGTCAGCCAGCCGCACCGGACGATCACGATCTGTCGGCCGATAAGCCGCGGCCAGAAAGGGATTAAGGAAACGCGCTACGCTCCGCTCGGCTACGATCGGTGTCCCCCGGAGCCGGATGCCTCCTCGATACGTCGCGGGACGCGTCTCACGGGCGAAACTTATTCCAATGCAGAAATAACGCCGCGACGCGCAGCGCCGAATTTTGAGAAAAATCGGAGATGTGAGGTTAGGGTTACATGGCCGGTTACTGTGCATTTGCTTTGTCACTCGAGCGTAATTCTGTTTATCTTTATTTAGGTGGCTTCAGCTGCGAAAAGGTCCTGTCGAAAGTCAAAAAAGCTCCGAAAAGTGACACGAAGGACCGGGATTCCCTGACGCGCATGCGCGCGCATAGATATACGGCACGCACCGTTCAAATTTAATCACTCGGCGAATCGTTGGCGCACTTGTTCGAAAAGTCATCGGCCGGAAGCCGGCGCGGACACAGTCTGCGAGAGCGGAGCCACAGGGTCCGGGTAGAGGGCGGCGTTCGATTTAATTACCGCGGCAATGGTCCCGGTTGTTCGGAAGTCCTCGACAGAGGGTAGGAGAGCCGGTCGTCGTCGTCGTCGTCGGGCAGGCATGCGACGACGGTTCGCCTTAAAACGACGATGCCACGATAACGATACGTATGGTGGCTCCTATACACATCCCTCTCCCTCTCTCTTTCTCTCTCGCTATGTCTCTCTGGGTCTCTCTATGTTCTCTATGTTCTCTCTTTTTATATATACTATAGCTGTATGTATAGCTAGCCGAACGAAGAGACAGAGCAATAGAAAGAGAGGGAGCGAGATATATATATATCTTCCCCCCTCTCTCTCTCTGTCTAGCTGTCTTTAAGGCTCTCTTCAATTCTCCCTCTCTCTCATTACCTTTCTTTAACCCCTTGCACTATAATAACGAGCCAGACTCGTGATACAGATTTCATGCAAAATCTACTAAATTTTAATATTATTAATTTCGAAAGACAAGAAACGCGTTTTAGACATATTTCATTGTATTATCTTCAGAAAGGCAGAATTAACCCTTTGCACTCGGAGCCATTTTAACTGTAGATCTGAAATAATTTTTCATTCTTAAAGAATAAACTTGTATTTTTAAGCGAAAGAATTGAATTCTCCTTCCTATTTTAAATCCGCAATTACTTAGTTGCCAACCCAATATATATATATTTCTTTCTAAGTATACAGAAATCTCTCGCTCCCCCCTTTTTCCATCGCTTCGTCTCTGAACGGGCACCGGCTAGCTCTAGGCGAGCGCCTGCATACGTGTGCACTTGCATCCTGGTGCAAGGAGCGGGACGGCAAAGAGGGTGGGAGAAACGTAGGGGGAGCGGAGGCCGTAGATAGAAGCGAAAGGGGGGAAAAGAGAGACAGCCACCGCACGGTGCCTATTTACCAGCCCCATATTTACACGCGTACACGAGCCCGTACGTACTCACGGCCCTCTCTTTACCGGCTAATCTCTCATCGTAGATCGCGTCCAGCCGCACGAACCGTACGCTCGCTTGCTCGCTCGCTCGCTCGCTCGCTCGCAATTATCGCTGCGCCGATATTCGGCTTCAAAGAGCATCGGGGAAGGCAACCGAACATAAGCGGCAGCTCGGAATGGCCGGCGAAATGGGAAACAGGCCGACGCCGCCACCGCGATCCCGGCATCCGGACTCCCTCCCTGGAACGCCGGGATTCAGAAAACAATTCGTAAACGGTCGCAATACCTGTCGAACTAGCTTCGCGAAATGGTTATTTTGCTGGGTGATTAGTTTACGGTGTACTAGTTTGTAGGATTTTTTCAGCGACGTTTTTTGAAGACGCGGAGATTGTTCGCTGAGAATTGTTTTTGTAGGTTATAACCTACATTATAGCCTGTTATAACCTACATAATAACCTGCATATCTTATATATCATATATACCTACATAACCTACATATTGAAGGGTAAGGTGGTTTATGGAAAGGGTAAGGTGGTTCTTTGGTTTTTAATTGGTATAGTTTGTTACTGCAGTTGTTAATGGTAGACGATAGTAAGCGTTTTTAGTAGATAGCGAATTTTGGGTGATTGTTGGTCATTTGTAACTAAGTTGCAATGGTTCATTTGCTTGCATTTGCAATTAGCTATTGCAGAGCCATAACCGAGTCGCAAATATCAATTCTATAATAACCGAAATATCAATTCTATAATATGCAAAACGCACCAGGTTACTCAAAATGAAAACGCTATATTTTTGGAAAATATTTTCGATCTCAAGTTCAAATGGCTCTGACCGCAAAGGGTTGAGTTAACCCTGCTGGCCAAAAAACAAAAGACACAGTATAGCCCCCATCCGCATACCGTTTCCGACGTGAACGCGTCGCAGAGGTGGGGCCTGTCGTTTAACGACAGAATTTATTCGCGGGCATCGTTCTCGGAGCAAATCCCGCGTAACGAGGTTCCGATGGAGGTCTCGGCTCGACGCCAACGAAGCGAAGAATAAATACTTTGCCGAGTAGGTGGTAAAAAATAAGGGGGCCAGGTTGGAAGGAAGACTGGGGGTGGAGAATTATCGGTGTAATTTGTACCGCTTCCCTTCTCCCCGTCCTCTTCCCCCTCTGTTCCGACGACGTGTTCCTCCGGCGAGGCAACTTCGACCGTTTGGAACGTGACGTATCGCGGCGCGGAAAGTTTCGAGGGGCCGGGGGAAACCGTTGATAAACTCGCGTGTCTGGATGATCTCGTCGAACAACTGGAAAATGGTCGGCCGGCGCGAAGGTTCCACCGGCGAGTGGGGGCTCCGTCGACGGAGCCGCTCGAAGTCCGGGGCGAGCCGCGCGGACGACGATCGACCGTGGCTGCTGCGTCGACGCTTATTTATCCGCCGCGGAGGATGTCTAACGAGCACTGTTTCCGACCAGAGCTTTTCCCGAAATTAATCAGCCGGTGCTCGCCCGGCGAGGGATCGTGGAAATCTTTTCCTGCGTTCGACGATGCCGATTAATCAGGCCCGCGGACCAATCACTGCGTACTTTTCCTCGCGGCTTTCCGTGTTCTTTATCGGACGAATCTTTGCTGCGTTTACCGCTGTTTCAACACCTTTTTACCGCATTTTGTGAGCTCTGTTACCCAATTTCCCGCGCTTTGATACCTAAAGACATTGCTGATATTCCGGATCCCGTAACTTTGAATAAAAAAATGATGGAACATTGCACCTAAGCGCATTTTAAAGGGTGAAGTATCTAGTTTTATACTATATAGATTCGATTTTTTAAAGGTCTTGTTTTAGACATCAAATTCCCCAAAAATCTCTCTAAAAATCGCATTTTCAGCTGCAACGAAATTCTTCAATAATTCTCGTTTAATTTCTCCGACGAAAGCAGAGAATCCGAATCGCGAAAGGCGACAACGCGATTACAAGGAGACAGGTGAAACAAGGCCAGGTGTTTGGCAAACCGGAACGGAAAGCTCGCCGAGTGATTTCGGGCGTGTGGGAGTAGAGAGAGAGGGAGAGAGAGAGAGAGAGAGAGAGAGAGAGAGGGTTGAACGACCGGCGGAACGATCGAGATGCAAATGTCCGGTTGCCGAAAACGGACAAATCACTGACGGGGGTCCCAGAGGCGGGCAGGCCGTCCCACCCCCTACCCCCACCCCCTCCGCCGGTCCGTCCGCGCAACCCCTCGCGGGTTCTAAGGAGCGCCCAGCCGGTAATTACTACAATCGCGGCGAGGTAATTCTGGTGTCTCGTAATTGTCGGCGTTACATCGTCGTGTCTTAAATGCAAATGCAGTTAAGGATCTAAGATGGTAGATTAGCGGCGGATGAGAGCGGCGCAGGCGGCGAGGCAAGAGGGGAGGGGAGGGGATAAGGGAGAGCGGGGGCGGCCGCGATGCACGTGCACGCACGTGTGTGCTGTGCGCGGTGCGCATGCATCGCGATCCGCTGCGAGGGGTTGTCGCTTTTATAAAACGGTGACTTCCAGAGAAATCGTACCACCGGGCCGTAAACGAGCGGAACTAGAAACGGGAGAGAGAGAGAGAGAGAGAGAGGGAGAGAGAGGGAGGAAGGGAAATGGAGAAAGAGAGACGAGGAAGGGGTGAGAAAGAGATGGGGCAAGGGCAGTGAAAGATAAAGAGAGGAAGGGAAAAAGGGAGAGCGTTGAGGAAGGCAGGGAGAATGGATGAAAGAGAGCGGGAGAGAGAGGAGTTAAATTGAGCTTAAGAGAACCTAAAGGCTAAAGAGAGCCTGAAGAAAGCTAAAGAGACAGAGAGAACTAAAGAGAGCTTGAAAATAGCTCGAGATAGTGAGGGAGAATTAAAGAGAGCTGAAGAAAGCTAAATACAGCTAAAGAGAGCCTTAAAGAGAGCTAGACCTAGAGAGAGAAAGAGAGAGAGAGCTAGACCTAGAGAGAGAGAAAGAAAGAGAGGAATAGAGAGAGCGAGGGAAAGCTAAAGGAAACTAAAAAGAGCTAAACAGTGGATAAAAGGAATTATGGTAATCAACCACGCCCCTTTCTCTGTAGAATGGGCGTGGCGACGAGGAACTTTGCCTTGGGAGCTCCTTGGGGGCGTGGTTTCGTCGTTCCTAATTTCAATAGAACCACAACTGAGCTCTGCAAAACAGTCTTTAGACTAAATATCAAAACTTCACGGAATTTATTATACATACCATAATTATTACAATAACTTTCAAATTAGATAATTGGTTAGATATTTATTTTTGTTGAAGTGCTTAGGAGGAATACATGCATATGCACCCCGTTTACATCATCTCAAATTAGATATATTTTATTAGGTATTTGTTTATTTTATTTTGATAAATAGTAGATATTTTTACAGTATTTATGAGATTATTACGGCTTTATAATCTTTTGCTGTATCGTCTCTCCTGTCGCTTGTCGCTCTTTTCGAGCCGAGAGCTACGAAGCCACGCCCACTCAAAGTGTTCCATAACTTATTATATCAACTTCCATAACTTGCAATGTTCTGAGAATCGATCACGAATTTGATAATTTTCTATTCCTCGCATGCTCCGTTTAAAAACCAAGAATCGAATAATCTTTAAACATATTAATAAATTGACTTCTTAATTCCTAGGAAAAAAAGTAAAAATTCCATGGTACTAAAATAACTAATTCGCGATGGAGTCGGAGATCGCCGAGACAATTTGCGAGCAATTCCGAAGGGGATTCGATCGATCGATCGAACCGATCGGCCACGGAATACCGGAGTCGTGTCGTTGTCGATAAAGGACACCCCATAGCGCGGCACGGCGGTGGCACCGGTGCCGGTCTATGGGGCACGAAAGGACAAGGTTAACATAGAAAGGGGCGGCCGTGGCTATTGTATTGTAATACTGTTTAAACTCGGCCAGGTAATAGGGCATGCTTACAAGTATTTAGAATGTAACGGGTGTCCGTATCGCGGCTCCGCACACCGGTATGCCCGACGCATTCCCTTACAGCCGCAATCTACTGTGAATCTCTCTCTCTCTCTTTCCTTCTCTCCTTATTTCCCGTCGTTCCTCCTGCGAGGGTATGTCTATACCGAATAAAGAAGCGACCGGTAACAAAGTAGAGAAGCGACCGGGGACCGGGATAGTAGCCGCGTGATCGCATCCTATTATACATATTGTTGTGCGACCGGCCATGTACCGGGTGGGTCCGTGTCGATCACACTGTACCAAATTTACGACCGAGTAGATCATTGCTCCAAGCAATTTCCACTATCTTCGATTTTATTAACGCTGCGAGGGTGAATTATTCTTCGATTAATTTTATGATAATAACAGTTATAATAGTAACAATAATTTGTTCACGTATACGGTCAGAAATATTTTATGTTACAGAAGAAATAATAATTAACGAATTTTAACGATTTTATTCCATTTCAAAATCGACCTTACTGGAAAACCTTATACTTTCACGCGAAACCTGTTACTCGCTATTTGCCGATAGAACGGCGGATCAATCACCCGCCTTAATTAATTAATTTCCTTCGACGGAGGCGATCGCAGAGGCGGCCTTTCAATGCCCGTCGGAGTTGGAAGGCGCGATGGCCCCCGTTCGCCCCCCCCCCCCCCCCCCCGGGGCCAGACTAATTAACCCAAATTACTTCGCCCTCTCCATTATTTACATGCCCGATTCCGCGGAAACGTTCGATCGTCTTCTTTCGGTGCTCCCTCCGCCGGCCTTTAATGGACACGGCCGGAATCGCTGGAACACAGCGCCGTCGAAAACGAATCCCGTTGCCGCGCTACGCTTCGTTTACGATGCCGCGGCAGCGCCGTTTCATTCTATGCGGCGGCGGCGGCGACCGCCGAAAAACGTTTACGGCTTTTCACGCCACGCGGATTCGACGCTATAAAGATAAACCTCTCGAGGCTGCTGTCGTTAAGATGATCTCTCCGCGGTTCGTTATGCGCGAACGGCGCCGACTCGTGGACGTTGACACCGACGGCGAAGCCGATTCTTTCGTCTACGTTGCCGGATTTTTGCGAACGGTGGGAGAAAATATCGGATCGATCGGTTTTT
>NC_135777.1:22950426-22951653 GCF_028453695.1 Augochlora pura | reverse complement strand
CCGTTTGCGCTGGTTTGCCTCGGAGACCCGTGCTTCCTTAAGTTTTATAAGCCACGGTTGATCACAACCGAGCCTCGTCCCACCCTCGATTTATCGTCCAGGCGACGTTTAAAGCGCGAATCCGGCGCAGGGGTTGCTCGACGCGATTTCGAAACGACCGATCGCCGGCGATCGATGCCTCGTGATTTATCACGCTGTCGCCGGCAACGCTACGTCGACGACACCCCCGATGGGATCTCTCTCTCTCTCTCTCTCTCTCTTTGAGGCGACCAGGGTAGGACGAATTTATTCCACGGTGTTTTGCGGCCCCGTAAGGGCTGATTTACATCTGCCCCGGTCGTCGACGGTCCTTTATATCTTTTTATTATTATTATTATTATTATTTATATATTTAATTATAAACGGACTGCAGTCCTTTTTACATGAAATTGTCATCTCCTCAGTGCTTTTTACACGAAAATGTCATCATTTACATCTATCGTCAGATTAGAAGATATAATTTTACTCGGAGCAGACATGGGGTAGAATCGACCACGAAATCGGCCACCCCCGAAGGTAAAGGGGTGAGTTTGGGGGTTCCCGGTGCTCGCGCTTTTGTCTCCGGTCGCCGAGATTTACGGGTCGGGAGCTTGGTTTTTGGAACTTGGAAATCGCTTATCGCGCGGATCTCCGGATCCGGCACCCCTTCCCACCCTAGTCTCCACCCCGGTTTATTAATCCTGTCCGATCGGAGCCTGCGTTTTCTGGCCCACCCCGGGTTATTCGCTGTCGAGCAAGATTTCCGGCTCGGCCGCGCGCAAAACACGCGGCATAACGCGATAAAACGAGCCGCGGATCCGCGCGCGCGCCCGTTTCATCCCCTAAAATATAGCCGCGTTGGCAGCTCGTGTCCTCGCCCACCTCCCATTCTCCTCTCCTCACGACTTCCTCGCTCGCTCGCCGGAAGTCGGTTCCCGAGCGTCAGTTCGTTCCGAACGAGGTTAAACGCTCGTGATTTATGTAAGAAGCTCGGTCCCTCTCTCTTATTCGCTCCGAAAGTGGGCCGTGGGGTTGGTACAGGGGGTGGGAAGGTCGAGTGACGTACCGTCAGACGTAGATATGGGAATTTCGCGGCATTAGTGGGGGGAGGGGAGAGCGGTGTTCACGCGACGTCTACTCGCGACGATTTTCGCGCTATTTCACCGGGCGGATCCTGCACCGTGAGAAATCACACCCCCCCCCCCCCCC
>NC_135777.1:22933675-22950326 GCF_028453695.1 Augochlora pura | reverse complement strand
GCACGGCCTGGAATTCGCGATCTCGCGGGTTCCGCGAAAGTGTGAATGAAAACTGCGGCGACCGCATTCCGTCCCCGGGGAGAGCATTCTGCGGCCGGACATCGCGGGACAACATGGAAGAGGGACACAGAGAAGGAGAGGGGAGAGAGAGAGAGAGAGAGAGAGAGAGAGGAGGGACACGGCGGGAATGCGGAAAATGCTGGTCATCCAAGGTCATTATACAGGCATTCTCCGGTCGCCCATTTGAAAGAAGATAAAGGAGGGGCCCCGCGGCTTGTAAGGCGAGCGAAGAATGGTTTTCCATAAGTTTGAGGTCGTATTAACATTCCCCCCCGGTCTTCTCGCCCCGCGCGACCCCCCGTCCTCCGCCGCCAGGATTTACGTCGCGTCGTTAAAGGTCCTGCCCGCGCGCGGGAGCGCGACCGCCAAATAATTGGTTCATGAAGGCGTGCTTAATGAGGAGGATGCTTCCAGCCGGGCGGCCCGGTGTGTGCCGCGAACAAACATCGTCGGATTTACGTCGTTCGATTAGTATTGTTCCAATACAGATCACATTTGCGTCCTTCGGCCGGCATTGTTCCGACCGAGCACCTATTCACGTCCGTCGAGAGCCGTTGTTCCGATAGAGCACATATTCCCGTTCTACGATTAGCGTTGCTGCCGATAGAGGAGATACTCGAGCTCTCTCTCTCTCTCTCTCTCTCTCTGCGCTCGGCGATCTATCCGCGCGAACGATCGACGATCGACGATCAATAAATAAAGACAACGCGCAAAGGAGTCGTTCGTTCTTCTATGATCTTTACTTGCGATTCAGCCATAAACGTAATTGTTTGACGCTCTATGTTTAAACTAGACGGATTCGACACGTCATTACCGGTTTAATCAATTCCATAATTTATTTATTTAATTATCTATTTATTAACAATCAAACCAAGGTCTTTGAAGTACACGCAACGAATACAACAAAAATTGTTTTACTTTGGTAACCAATGACAGTGGAGCAATCGTGGTATCTCTGACAGACACTAAAGATCCCACTTTAGTTGCTAAACGGAGTGTTTCACGCTGCATTACTTTGTTTATTTGCTACCGACGATTATCGCGCGAGAGGAGGAGAAGAGTTTCGTCGTGGTCTAGGATCCGAGTCGAAAGTGGGAAGAATCTCGAGACGGGCGAGGAGAGAGACAGAGAGAGAGAGAGAGAGAGAGAGAGAGGGTGCTTTCCATTGTTATCGACGTGGAAAACAGTAGACGCATTGGCAGTTTCGCCCGTTCCCGTCGCATTCCAGACATGCGTCGAGCGCGGGCAAGAACGCCTCCTTGGGACCGGAGGCTGGGTGAAAGGTGAGAGAGAAATGGAGAGAGAGAGACAGAATGAAAAACGAAGAAACAGAGCGAGAGAGATATATAGAGAGAGAGACAAAAAGAGAGACAGTGAGAGGGAGAATGAGAAACAGAAACGTAAAGACAGAGAGGAAAAGAGAAATAGAGAGAGAGAAAAGGACGCAGTATGAGCGCCATAGAGAGAGAGAGAGAGAGAGAGAGAGAGAGAGAGAAGCAGAGACAAAAAGAAATTCAGCAGGAGAGTGAGAAAAAGAGAGAGAAGGAAAGGAAGAGAAAAAGAGACGTAGCAAGAGAGCCAGAGATAGAAAGAAACAGAGAAAGACAAGCAGAGAAAGAAAGAATGAGAGAGAGAGAAAGGGACGAAGCAAGAAAGTCACAGAGAGGAAGGGACGCAGCAAGAGAGCCAGAAGGAGGAAGGAGCAAAGACAGAAAGGAGCAGAGACAGCGAGAGGCTGGAGAGCGGCGCGAGAGGGAAAGGCGAGGCGCAGAAAACTGCAGGAAGAAGCGACGTAGACCACGAGAAATGTAGCCTCATAAGTGTCAGCCGCATTTTCCCGTGGCACTTACGAGGAGACAATATCGAGCGAGGGTCCGGCGTCATCCCCCCCCCCCCCCCCCCCCCCCCCCCGGATACGGCCGTCGCTGTACCTGTGTGTGTGCGCGCGTCTGTGCGCGAGCGCGTTGCACAGTGGCGTCGCATCGGCGCGGGCGGCGGCGTTTCGTGGTTTTCGCTACGGGCGGAATGCGCGCCGCGCCGGGGACACAATGCCCTCCATCCACCCGGCCGTCTCCCGTCCGCGCCCCTCCCCCGCCCTCCGCGCGCCACGGACCCCGCAGGGATGATACATCGGGGATTAATTGAACTGTCGAATATTGACATTCCGTTGAAAACCGTGCGTGTTTACGTCGTGATGGTTACATCACGTCCCGTGTCCGGCGACCCTCCCTTACCGGAAACCCCTCCTCCTCCTCCCCCCTCCCTCACCCCGCCATCTCTGAACAACTTTCCAACCCTTTCGATCTTTCAGTCCGACCTCTCTCCATTATTCCCTTTGCGTAGCGATTCGCGGTTCCTCTGCGCCGAACTGCCCTTCGATCATTCGCTCCGGGATGCGGGGGGGGGATTATCGGGATGCACCGGGTGGTCGGGAAGGTTCGCGATAGATCTTGGAATACGTAGAGTATATACTGTACAATATAAAAGTCCATAAGGGCTGGTAGGTAACATCCAAGATGGCGCGGAGTGAAAAAGGGTTAAGACTGCAAAAGACATTTGGGGACTCTGTATGTTACGCCACGTATTTTGTATTTTTATTACAGCCTCGGATAAGCAATCGAAAAAGAACTACAATAACACAAAAATAAGAATAACCAATGACAAGATTGAAAAAAGAAAATACTCGAGTTATTCTACAGTGAAGCCTTCCAACATTGAAATTCATTCGGTTCGCCGGTCTCGAGAAAGTACAACCACTTTAAAAGCATCGCCTGGATCTCGCTGCCGGCTGTACAAACAAAGCTTCTTCGCAAGCGGACACCCTATTGCGAAAGAAAAGAGCCGAGAGACAGCGTACGAGCACCGAAAACCCAAGGATGGCAACACGGCGATCAAACGTCCGCCGCTGATCCCAGAAAAGGCGAAACGGTCCGCGGCGGTCGGCAAAAAATTCGAGGGATCGATCGAAGGGCCAGAATTATTACGGCGAGTCCTCTGGCCATTTTCAGGTTGTGTCAGGGCATTTTCAGGCGGACTGTCGCGTTCGGATAGGTTCGATTGCGGCCGCCGTTCAACCAGGCCCGACCGTTTAATCACCGTTTTCGAGTCTGCGGTCGCCGCGCCGGCACGTTTCGGTTTTTTATATTTCGACGGACGTTCTTCCATTAGCCGTGGCAAAGGCGGGGGGGGGGGTGGGGGGGGGGGAGGGGGGGGCGGGGGAGGGGAGCTCAGGGGGGGGGGGGGGGGGGGGGGGGGGGGGGTCGGACAGCGCCGGCGGACAAAGGGCCCGAAGGACGGGCGCGTGTCCTCCCCACCCCACGCCGAGAAAAATCGACGGGTCGTCGAAACAGCGGCAATTAGTCGCGTTCGACGTCCAATAAACCGTGGAGAGAGAGAGAGAGAGGGAGAGAGAGGAGACCGTTTCGACTGGAGCCGTGACTCGCTCGTCCCTGTCCATTGTTTCCCCCTTTGAGGCGAAGCGCGGCGAGCGATCGAACCGATTCCTCCTTTGATCTGCTCCGGATAGAAAGAACGACGATCCCCGGCGATCCGCGAGCCGACAACACCGGAAATGCGACGGGAATCCTTAGTTTCGGGCGAAGCCTCGCGGATCATCGTTCTCCTTGCTCCGCCAGGTTTCTCCGGACGATAATTGGCCGCGTTTCAGCGGCATTAATCGACCAGGGAATCCGAGAACCCTCCGGATCAATGGACGTCAAACGCGAAACAGGTTACGGGGCTCTGTGATTTTTTCCTTTGATTTATTTTAGTGCGGATTAATCCTTTCGAGCGCTCTGTCCGCCGTGACGCTCTCGCGACACGCGTTAAATAAAAACAGTGTTTGTTATTGGCGGAAGCGTGGAGAAAGTACGAAGCTCGAACTTGTTTTTTTAAATGCAATGACGTCCTTTTTCGTTTATATTATCGTAGATGGTTTTGGAAATGAATTTAAAGATCTATAGACAAATATCATGCAAGATTAGACAAACTTTTAGCGCCTATGAAAAATTAATTAATTCGAGTCGCTTTATTGTTGAAGTCACGCGTCATCTCTGCCTTTGTTCGACTACGAATAAAATATCATCCTCAAATATCATCCCGTTAAAAAGAGACCAAAGCGCTGAACGCTCCGTATACATTTTAAAAGACCGTAATGTTTTTAATAAATTATTTTTGAACTCGGTCTCCGTCCTTTTCAACCGGCTATGGCAAAAGCATGAATTTTCTCTCCGCTTGCCATTATTTTTCCAGCTCGTCAGCTACAAGAGATCCGAATCAAATCAAATATTCCGCGCTCTACGCGCATTGTTTCAAAAGAATATTATTATATTAAGCGGAGTGTGTGTGTGTGTGTGTGTGTGCGCGCGCGATCAACGAGGCGCGTGATTCCGCGGGCTTCATAAATCTCTTTTGGAAGTCACCGTTTAAAACGCGCGTGTCGCCGCCGGTCTCGCGGATTTCAAGTGCATAAAACCCGGCCGGCCGCGCGAAAACAATTCAAAGAATTTAAAAAAAACAAAAGAACACAAGCATTATTATATTACGCGTTACACATTGTGCCGCGTATAAATTACATGGACGTCTACTTTGCAGCCAACGCGGATAACGTTTATTCCGCTTGCAAATCCGCCGACCTACACGCCGCGTTTAAACGCAACGGCATAAATCGTTTTTTGGTACCGGTTGGCGGCAAGCGCGATGGAAAACAACCAGTCACGTGCCCGATTAAATTATGAACATATGAAAATTTGTTCGATGAGGTTTTCCTGGACCAATTTTGAATTTTTGATGGACCGGCGAAATTGATTTCGAAGGTGCGTAGAAGAATTCGAAGGTGGAAAGAAAAATTCAAAAATTCAAAAATTCGAAGATTCAAAAATTCAAAAATTCAAAAATTCAAAAATTCAAAAGTTCAAAAATTCAAAAATTCAAAAATTCAAAAATTCAAAAATTCAAAAGTTCAAAGATTCAAAGATTCAAAGATTCAAAGATTCAAAAATTAAAAAATTCAATAATTCAATAATTCAATAATTCAAAAGTTCAAAAATTCAAAGATTCAAAGATTCAAAAATTCAAAAATTCAAAAATATTCAAAGTCCAAAAGAAGAATTCGAAAATTAAAAAATATTGGAAGGCCAAAAGAAGAACTCGAAAATTGAAAAATATTCAAAGTCCAAAAGTAGAATTTTTGGAAAAGAAAAAAAGAATTCGAAGTGAAGAAGAAGAAATCGAACGCTAAAGAAAAGGAATTGTAAAACGAAAGGAAGAAGTTCGTCTCCCGGTCGAAGAAACAATTTGAGCCGAGGATAAAAGGAGCAACATTTTTGTTTCGCGGAAGAAATAGGCGGGAAACGTGTTTCGCTTCTCCGGGCAGTTCCTCCGGGCCCGAAGGAAATTAAGCCAATTAACCCCCGTCGCGGCTCGAGATTTTCCTTCGTGCCTGGCAGCCGTCCAACTGCCGCGTTTCCGGGAAAATGTACCGACTTTCGGAAGGCGACGCGCGCAACCGATGAAACTTTCAACAATGCGCCGCAACTTTTCGCCCGGGACAATCGTTTACGAGAGGTAACTGCGGGCCAAAGCGTCTCGAACAAACACTGTCCTCTATTTTTTACCAGCCTCCCCTCGTCCCATCTTCCATTCTGGCTCGCGCGATCCGCAAACTGGATCTACAGGGTGTCCCCCAAACAACTTTTCGATGTCTTTCAGAAATTACTGCTATAAAAAAATTACTATAAATAATTCACTGTAATTTCTTTCGGTTTTTGAAAAATAATTGTGGTAGAGACATTGCTAGGAATAATTAACTGTAATATCTGTTTTTCTCACACTTTCGAAAAATAATTGTAATAGCAAAATTGCTGCAAATAATTAACTGTAATATCACCATTTTCTACCCTCTCAAAAAATAATTACAATAGAAAAATTGCTGAAATTAATTAGGTGTAACATCTCCCTCTCTCACCCTCTCAAAAATTGCTAAAAATAATTAACTATAACATTACCTTCTCCCCTTCGTTCTCCCAAAAACTAATAACACTCGAAAAATTTCTAAAAATCTCTGTAATACCTCCCTCTCCCTCCGGCCGTCTAAAAAATAATTACAACACAAAACGAAATAAAACTAATTAACGTTGACCACTACCCCCCAAGCAAAGCGAACCCAATTTTCCAACGAAACATCAGAATCAGATACTTTAAATCACTTTCGTCCAATGTCGGACGCGGGACTCGAAGGAAACACGCCCCTGTCCCCCTGTCCCCTCCTTTCCCCAGGTTCCCCCCGTTCCAATCTGATCGCGTTGATTCCAGACATCGAGCGCCGCGATCTTAACAATCCGGCGGACACTCGACGACCGTGTTTCTCCACTTTGTAACGTTTCGCGGGGGGGCCTGGGGCGGAAGAGGGTGCCTAGCGGGGTGGCGGTGGTGGCGCAACAATGCGAAAGGAGCAAAGAGGGCGGGGGCGGGGGGGATTTGTAGCACTCGATGAAAAGGCGCGGCGGTGGATCGCGATGAATATGGTTCGTTGGGCGTCGAGTGGAGCGTGGAAAGTCGATCGGTCGATTCAATCAGCTCGAATTGAGAATGTTCGACGGTTAGGGTGAATACTGGCAAGGCGGCCGAGGGGAGGGAAGAGGGACGGAGAGAGGAGGGTGAGAGAGAGAGGAGGGGCAGGCGAACGGGGTGGAAAACTCGCGATACAACGAGAGCACAATGCCTCGATCGAGGAAACCGCAGACACGGACCGGGGAGAGGGGCTTTCCCGCGATATGGATAAGAGAGAGAGAGGGAGAGAGAGAGAGAGAGAGAGAGAGAATCTCCAAGGGCCCGCAGCCGGCGGCCGGAAAATTCCCGGGAAATTCGTTGGAATCAGTGCCGGTCGCGGGAAACCCCCGCCGATCCTTCGGATCCTCATTTTGTTTCCTCCTCGGCCGTGTTCTCCCTCCCCTCCTCCCACCCGCCGCCCGCGCTTCGCCGGAAATCCAAATTGAATTCCAAACGGTGACGGGAATTATCGCGGAATTGTTCGACGTCGGACGAGCATCGATCGCCCTCGCGGCTCGCGAATTTTCTACGATCCCGGATCTCCTGTTGTCCCGCGAACGTTTCTCGTTTCACCGATAAAGACAACAAAGACAGAACAATCTAATGAAATCTATACTAAATCTCTAGAACAATTATATTGTTGCGAACATATGGCATATATTATATGACTGCGCCAACTTCGTTCCTTGCGGTGTTGAGGATAAGAGAAGGGTCAGCTGGCTGACAGTCTTCGGGAAAGAAGAGAGTCGTCGTCGATCTGTCGTAACGAATCGGTTTGACATTTGTGAACGAATTGTAACAGTTCTGTAATCTTGAACGAAGTACTGAGAATGGTCGGAGGAAGACCGAAAACGCGTGGCGCGGCAATATATTGCTGACTAAAATAGCAATTGTCATTAACCCCTTGCACTATGACTCCTTTCACGTTGCGATGATTAGCACTAACTTGTCCTTAATATTTTCTTCAATAGGACCAGATGATTTTTATTTCTTGTACCGTCTTCATTTACTTCCGTTTCTAGACTTTCATAATAGAAAAATTCAATTTGATTTTGATGTAGAAGAATTTAATAATATTTATATATAGTAGATCTTACATGGAATCTTTATCGCGAGTCCGACTCGTTATTATAGCGCGAGGGGTTAAAAAGATCTCTAAACGAATCCTCCCTCTAGAATCGCGAGACATGAAATAAAACCTGTCAGTCGAGTCTCCTCTTATCGTAGCCTGTTATCGCGAGCGAACAACAACCCCTGAAATCGTCCGTCCAATCAGCTTCCGAGCAGCTTCCTTCTCTCGCAGCATGGGCAAAGGTTCAGCCGGAATTAATCGCGGGCGAGCGAATATTAGACTAAACACGGCGGATCTAATTAGAGCGCGGACGGGGGTCGGTTTATCCGGGAGCGTTTTCTGAAACGCCTTGGGGGTGGCGGGGGGTTTCGGGGGGGGGGGGGCACGGAGCGCCGTTGTCTTAAAAAATTCAACAGGAGGAAAATGCGCGCGGCGGCCAGTTAACCGGCGGAACGTTTCTCCGGGGCTTAAAGCGTGCCGGAATAGCCGATTAGCGAACAGAGGCGCGTGTCTCCCGGCTAAAGTGGACTCGCGTAGCTTTTTCCCCCCCACGGCGAACTTTTCTTTAAGCGACCGGGGGGGGGGGGGGGGGGGGGGAGGGGCAAACGAAGTTTTCGAAGGGAGGAACTCGGCGGAGGGGCGGAGGGGCGGCGACCGGTGTGTCCGGGGCCGAAGGGAAAACCCGGCTTCGCTCGAACGGCGTCAGCTTGCTGTCTACGGGCAAAGAGCAAACTGGCCTAAGTTCCCGGGAGGTATGCATATTACTTTGGAAATTCAGTTAATCGTTCAAAGTGCCGCGTCACGGTGCATCGGTCGCGGCGCAGTATATTCGCTCCCGGAAGCCGGAAGGAAAAAAGTATTCGACGCCGTGAAATCGTATTCTCGACGAATATTCACCACGGCGAATATTTTATTATATTTTACCGTATTTTATTATATTTTACCGTATTTTATTATATTTTACCGTATTTTATCATTCAGTTTATCGTGCATCCAATGTAGGTACATAGTAATAAAGAATGCAGTTGGACGATTTCTTTAATGTTAGAGCTATTATTATTTTTGTAGTGCTTGCATACAAAATTCTATCGACTAAATTATATAAATTATATAAATTACACCGATTTATAAATCAATTTAATCGTTCAAAAATTATTTCAGAAAAGTCTGCAAGAAAATCTAGTAAAACCACAGAGTCGCCCCCATTGAGTGCAGGGTTAAGAGTATATTCTGGTAATTGCACTTGCAAAAATATGAGAGATACAAAACTGGCGGAATAATTCAATTTAATATTAAATAGAACAAATTTTATTCCTGATCTATTAATTAAAAAATAGTAAACAGATATAAAGGACGCTATCAGGCTGATTTAAGGGCGCGCCATTTTGCAACCCTGTCGTACGCGACTAAAATTGAGAAATTATACAAAAAGGTTAACAGCGGATCCTATCCGCTTAAATAACTATTAACCAACGATATTTTCATTGCGATGACAGTTTGAAAAAATCGTGTAACTTTTTTACTGCTTATTCGCAACAAATGCCCGGCGTCGCGACGCTGTAAAACAAAGCCGCGCGCGCGCGCGCGTCGTACTCGGCCGCGCTTTATCCGCGCATTTATCGCCGTGCCCTTATGAATTTTAAAGAAAACATTTTTATCGGCTGGTCGAACAGCCGCGTTAATGGCCGCGGCGACGGCGGCGTGCGTCCGCGGCGTTCACGCGCCGGCCATCGCGAATCGGCGAGCCATCTCGCGTTCCCGCGATTACCGAGAAGAGCGACCGTAGATTCTCCGACCTGCTGCGGGACACGTTTCGTTCTCCTTATCGAGGCGCTGCCGGCGCGCCTCGTTAATTTCGAATAAAACCGATCGTATCGGCGGGCTTCGTTAACGCTAAACTGAATAAATCTCTGATACATCGCCGGCCAATGGGCGCGTCGCACGCGAACAATTAATTCCCGGGCATTCGAAAAATTCGGATCGCCTTTTTGCTGAAATTTCTCGCGGATTATTCTGTTCTATTTTGCACGGTAGAGTCTCGGTTATTCGAAGGAATAACCCTTTGCGAGCCATTTGTCACGTGGACGTCATTGGTTAGAAGGGGTTAGAAGGGGTTGGATATTTATGGACGAGGTTAGAGCAATGCAGGAGTGTCTTTTACGATATCATATATTCCGATAGCTAAATATACATCATAGCAATTACTAAGAGCAATAAATGATAATAAAGATAAATAAATGAAATAAATATAAAATAAATAAAAGACTATATTCTCCAGAAAACAAAAGAGCATCCGAATAGTTAAGAAATGTATAAAATGGCGTCGCACTGAGTATTCTTCACGATACCTAAATATACACAAAAAAATAAATAGTAATAAAGCTAAACAAATAAAATAAGTAAGAAATAATTAAAAATCCACCCTGCCCGGAAAACACAATATCCGGACACTTTTCGTGTCGGTAACGCAAGTAGAAGGTAATCCTAGTTAACAATATCTGAGAGAGAGGGGGCGACGATCTTCTAGAATTTTCTCCCCCCCCCTTTTCTCTTAAACGAGCACCCTATTTAAAAGTGCACACATCGCGGAACTTGTTGGAATTTTTCCGCGGCGAAATCTCAAGGGAGATACCTTTAACAGGTGGAGATGAGTTCGGGCCGTCCTTAAACTACACTTTACGCAGATTAACATTCAGCCGTGTCCATTTCGCGGATGAGCTCTTTACGGAGACTGCGTCCGACTTTTTAACACGGCGACGATCAAATTGCGCTGGAATTTATGTTTGTCGAGCGCCATGATGAGCTCGATATTCAGGAAAAAGAATATCGGAAGAGTTGTCCAGGAAAATTTTATTCAAAATGCTGCTGAATAAAAAGAATGCGACGAATCCTTACTGTACCGTAATTTATTTGCATTTATTTCCTCGATTTTTATCGATTTTTATTTATTTTCGTTTCTTCTTATTTCCTTGATTTTTATTTAGTTTCATTCGTTTTCGTTCCTTTTTATTTCCTTGATTTTTATTTAGTTTCATTAATTTTTGTTCCTTTTTATTTCCTTGACTTTTATTTATTCTCGTTTGTTCTTATTTCCTTGATTTTTATCCATATTTATTTATCTTCGTTTCTTTTTATTTCCTCGACATTTCTTTACTTTCGTTTCTCCTTATTTCCTCGATTTACATCAATTTCCATTCATCTTTCTCTCGTCTCATTACCTTTAATTTATTCCAATTTATTTCGTTAATTAAATCATTGCTCTAACGCTCTAGAGCGAGGAGCGCTCGTACACCGGACAAACAAACGGCGGCGATCAAACGAACGCAGAATTTAATTATATTTCATTTCGGCGAGAGGGAGAATTACATCGGCGAGCACGGGGCATCGAAGGCAATTATCGACGCGGGCCAAGGAGCGAGAGACAGCCCTTTGACCGGACTCCCCCACCGCGTTCCCACCAATTTTCGGAGACGAGAAACATTTCTCGTTCCGCGAGCAAAAATTTCGAGAGCGCGCGTCGAAAAACGCGCTCGTGTCCGGCACGCGAATAACCGAGCGAATTTATCGAATAATTGCCGGACGATGGAACCGCGAAACAAGAAGTCGGAAATGCGATTCGGTTTCGAGTCCTCCCTCCCTCCCTCCCCCTCTCTCTCTCTCTCTTTCTCTTTCTCTAGTGCCGGTTCCGCGGGCAACACAAGTTTCCGTTAAAACGTTTTAATTATGCAGATTTCGGCGGCGGTGAACGTTCGCGGCGGCCTTTTACGAATTCATGGAGACGGAAACCATCTGCCGATATTTAATTTCCTAATTGGTAAATATTTATCCCGAGCCAAATATTGCGCGTCCGCGCCAGAGAGAGAGAGAGAGAGAGAGAGAGAGAGCAGAGGAGAAGAGAGAAAAGGGAAGGGAGAAGAAGCGAGAAAAGGAGAGGAAAAGAGGGGAATGAAGAGAGGGAGGGGCAAAGTAGAAAGGTAGAGAAAAGAGAGAAAAAGGGAGGGTGGAGAAGTGAGAAGAAGAGAGGAGAAGAGAAGAGACGAATAAAGAGAGAAACAGAGAGGAATAAAGACAGAAACAGAGAGGAATAAAGAGAGAGAGAAGACAGAAAAGTAGAGCAAAAGGGTAGAGAAAAGAGACGGAAAAGGGCGGCGAAGGGCGATAGAATCGCGAGAGAAGGTAGAAAGAAACAGCGCCTGATGAAGTTTCTCAATTAAATTCAAGGGACGGCCCGCCACGGGAAACCGTTTTCCCGGGGCTTTAATTGAACCGGGCCCACCGCGAATTGTATCGAAAAATATTTGCCGAGTTAATGCCGGGAATCTAATTATATTTTAATGGGCTCCGAGGAGAGCCGGATCCGCTTCGGCCGCCGCTCCGAACGTTTCGATTCTCTTCGAACGAGCCGGGAACCGTCCTCCTCTCCTCTTCCTTCCTTCCTTCCTTCCTCCCTTCCTTCCTTCCTTCCTTCCTTCCCAACGGGGCGAACACATCGGACCTTCTTCCCCAAGAAGTTTTCCTCTTCCTCGAAACGTCTCCTACACCACTTATTCGCTCGACGTTCGGGTAATTTGTCAGCGACGCCGGGATCCGGGATGAAACGCCGGAATATTTCTACCTTTAGCCGCGAGAAAACGCCCTTCAGAATCGTCCGACGGGGATCTTTAATCCGGGGCTCGTGCGATCCGCGCTCTCGGGATCGTCGACGAAGCCGTCGTAAAGCTTGTTCTCGCGTTTCGGTGTCAATGTTTCGTAGGTAATTAAGTGATCAGCTGGGTCGATGTAGTTTGAAGATGTATTTTCTGATTAATTTGTGCGATTTATCGATCATAGTGATCGTAATTGTTGCGACAGGTATTTTAGGATCAAACTAAACCTTCGTAAACTGTGCGAGATTTAGGAATATATTCTGTAAGCATTTTTCTTATAGATCATAGCAGAAATGATTTTTGATAATTAGAGATAAAGATGAAAATTATTTCATATTATTGATATTTCATATTATATTAATAATTCAGTCGAAAATATCTTCCTCCTTTCAATAGTTATATTAACACAAAACTAACCTGCAAACATCGTTAAAAGCTTCTTCAACTATCCTGCATATTTTTCAAAACAGCATAAAATTCGCTATCTCAATTTTAACATTGTCATTTAAAACCGTATCCGATGAATTTTCACCCGACTGCATAAAATATAAATCGTGAGCCATTAAAGCGGTGTTCCATAATAGGTACACGCTCTTGCATTACCATATTACATAAATTATTTATCATATTAAAAGTAACTCTTCCAAAGTTCCTTACATTAATCACAACCATCAATCTATCCAGCAGCAATAACGCTTCGGCATTATAATAAAAATTCACGGCAATGCTATAGCGTTCCAATTTAGGTACTCGCATATTAGTTACCCGTCGAATTGCATCCATTCGTGAAACAAAGACGTCGCGCGACAGCGAACACGTTATCGCCGATGTATCAACGCCGACGGAATTTCGAGGGCCTGTATTTGCGTTGGTCAGCGCCCGATCGCCGTAATAAAAATCGCTAATATTTTGCGAAGCGCACGAATTATGCATTGCCGGAGAGGGGGGGGGATGGGGGATGGGGGAGGGATGGATGCGGGGCCATTACTCGGCTGACGTTTATCCGGCACGAAAGGGATTGCCTTCGCGTGTGCATCAATAAAAATCGCCGTGAAAATCCGACGGGATCGCATTACCGACGATTTATTTATTTATCCGCGGCACGGCCGAAAGGAATTCCGCGTTTCCGGGTATCAACGACGACGGCGAGGACGGTAGTTAACCCTTTGCCGCACTTTGACGAGTCCGATTAGCGATGCAAATTACTAGTAATAAATTAGTAATTATAGATGTTATACTGTTCTTTAAAATTGGAACGAAATTGTTATTGATATTTTGATATTTAATATTTAGGTATTAATATTTTGGTATTAATATTTGAGTATTAATATTTTGATATTAATATTTAGGTATTAATATTTGGATATTAATATTTGAGTATTAATATTTTGATAATAACATTTAGATATTAATATTGAAGTATTAATATTTTGATAATGACATTTAAGTATTAATATTAACATTCATTAATATTTAAGTACCCTTACCAATATTTCAGTATTCCTATAAATTCAATCACGTAATAAACATTAAACTCCCGTCCCTTCTAAGAAATGACAACAATTGAAAACTTCCGAATCGCAGTGACTGCGAAGAAAATGGCACGGCGTTAACGCCGGCGTCCCCGTTATTTATTTATCGAGGCCAGTTTTCGCGGAGGGGCGGGGAACGTCTCGAGGAGGGCCGACGTAGCGTCGATCAAAAACGATCTCCGCTCGAGCAGACTGGTGTACACGTAACGGCATAGCGAACGCTTTGTCAATAGAAGGGACCAAGGGTGGGGGGTGGAAGAAGGGGGGTGTGGCGAGAGTTGCCGGGTTCCTTTGTATCGGTTCCATTTGCATTGTGAATCGTCGCGGAAAATGTAATTCAAAGGTATCGGGGAAATATTTACTGCGCTCTTTTTATTGATAGAACCTCCCGACCGGCCGACAAAGCCAACCGGAGTCGAAACAAAAGGCAATCTCTGTAGAATGCCCCGCGGTACGCGTTCGCGCGCCTCCCTCTCTCTCTCTCTCTCTTTCTCGTGGCAGGTAATATTTTTATTGTCGGGCGATAAGGTAATGTAAATCCGTGCCGAAAGACGCCGGCGGGAATTTCCTCTGAGCCGCGAACGATGAAATTATTTATCTATCATTTATCGGTCGGCGATCGAACGGTGCGCGAGGATCGCTATACTAAACGCCGTGGATGACGTTAACCCTTTCCACTCGAAGCCATTTTAACCGTAATTCCAAGTTAACTTTTCTGACATACAGCATTTCCATTTTATACGACAAAATTGTCTCCTAAACCAAGAAACACGTTCCTACCATTTTCGAAACGAATTTCAACGAACCCTAATTTATACAAATTAACGCATAATCACGGTTGACTATCGAAGGGTGAAACTCGGCTTCGATTTCCGCCGGCGGCAGAATGATTTCGCAATGATAGCCTCGATTCTACCGGCCGGCGGCACTTAATCGGGAAACGAGCGGAGGAATCGGCGCGGATCGGCCGCAATCTGGTCGCGCGTCGAGAGCGTCGATCGTCGCGGCAGCTCGTCGACGGGCGATTACCATCGCCATTCGCCGGACAGAGTGCGCGGCGCCCCGCTCCGCATACCGTCGTCGTCGCATCGACGGCGTGTGCTACGTGTTGCGCTCTCTACGCCCTGGGATATATTTGACCTCGAACGCGCGTCCAATCACAATAATAGAACTGCGCCGGAAGCGAGCGGGGTTTGCGGTGGTGGCTCGCCAGACTTCGGAGAGATGGATTTCGATAGGAGGGTGTGGTGGTTGGCGGTTGGACGAGGTTCGGGGGGTCGGCTGGGAACGCGGCAAGTGCCGACGTGGTTGCTCGAGGTGTCGGCGCTGAATCCGGAGGTCCAAGACGTTGCCGATTTCGTTGCTGAAAGGGGGTGAGAAAGAGAGAGAGAGAGAGAGAGAGGAAGGGAGGGACGAGGGTGGCACTTGGGGGAGATCAAGAGGCAAGCTAACTCAAAATATACTGCGATTAATTATTAACGTTTACAAAATGTTGGATTTTGTTATCGATTAATTATAAAATATTTTAATAGAGGTAAATAGATGTGTAATGTATTCTATAAAACATATATATCCATTTAACTGTATTAATATATTTTATATTGTTATAAGATGTTTTATTAAAATTATAATCAAATTATATTTTATAACTATATATAATATATATATTCGAAATAATTTTTCAGGTTCGTGGTATTTCCATTCTATTTAACAAAATAAACTTTCATGCATACAAAATTTATTCTTGAGAGATTTATTCTACCAACAGTTTTAGTGCTTGACAATTTTTTAAATCTAAACCTTATTGTTGCAAAAATTATATTGGAATGAGATAGAATAATTTTAGCGGTGCCTTAGAGTCACCACTCGAGTGCAAATGGTTAACTATTGTAAACTACTTACGACAGTTAACGACTTACAATCGTACCACTACGATGCATTATAAACTAACCGAAAACTTTAAACAAATATAAATCCCGTGAACTTCCGCGATCGGTACAAGGAACCTTTCACGTTTCGAGAAACTTTCCCGTTGTGTTGAGGCAACAGAGAGGAAAACAGAGGGAAGCGGAAAACAAGACGAAGAGGGCGAAACGAAGAGAAACACGCAGAGAGAGAGAGAGAGAGAGAGCCGAGGCTTTGAGGAATTTGGTTGCAGTCCAAGGTGATGCTTGCCGAGAAGGGTTGGAGATTCTTCGGGGGCGAATAGTGGCAAAGAGATTTCGGCGACTGGCGCGGCTAAAGGAAGGGGGGAACACGGAGGTCAAGAGAGAGAGAGAGAGAGAGAGAGAGAGAGAGAGAGATTGGTCGAACAGAGAGAGGGGAAAGATCAAAGAGCCGGCGCTAGACGTCCCGGAAAGGTAAGTAGAAAATTGAAAGTATGGGAGTGGTCGAGGAACCACCTGAATTACCGGTGTTCGCCGTAGAAATGTCTCGCCGCGATCGAATCATCCGCTGTCTTTCGCCAACATGTTTTCTACGGTGGCGGCGGGGGGCCATTAATTAATTCCCATTTAATACAAACAGACTCGGAAGTAGATTACGATCCACGCCGACGATCGGACTCGTTGATAATTAATTTCGCTGGCTGTGTCTCGGAGCTGAAATTCACGGTCGAGTTGAACGTGCGTTTCTGTTCTCCCTCGTTCTATTAATTGTGTTCAATTTGTGTATTCTGTTTTTCGTTTCGATGCGCGATTTTCTGATTCGAACGCGGCGATTTTCTTTCTAAAGACCTGGGAACTCGATTTTTCATATAAACGTGCGAATTTTGATTTCTAATTCAAATATGT
>NC_135777.1:22881940-22933575 GCF_028453695.1 Augochlora pura | reverse complement strand
TATTATTTCGATCGTGAGAAATAGAGAAAATTAATTTTGGATATTGGTCGACTTTGACTCGCGATAACTCTGCGAGAAATCATTGTAGGGTGATGATTCCTTTTTTGTATTAAAGCTTGAAATTCGTAGTTTGATACAGTATTCCACGATTTTAACTTTGCCATGCGTTTATTATAATATTTTCGTGGTTAACGTTCACTGATTCGATGGCAATGCTATAACAGAGCTGCTGCGTAAGGGTCACTTCAAAGTGCTGCAACTTTGCGCGAAAAAATCGCAGCAGCGTTTACTTTTCTTCTACTTAAAGAGGAAGGTTCAAGGTATATTTTCGTGAAAACGGCGTGACGGAGAAAAATTTTACCGAGCCCAGACATTTCGTCGAACTTGGCAATTTTTATTACCACAGCGGCTTCGCGCCGGTCGAATGGAATCTTACCCAGAATTCGGTGAACTCGATCCAGGTCGATCCAGGCGAGAACGATCGAGCCCTCGTTACCCGGGACGCGTCGGCAAACGAACGTGGAAAATCGTTGTCCGACGCGGAGCGGGGAGAAACTTGCCGGCGGGCGGACGCTCGAGGCGGGCGGAGCTTTCTGAAAAAATCGTCGTCGAAATTAACCGGCACGGAGCGAACGCGAATATTTCGAACAGTTTGAACGGGTTAATTCGGCATAACCGAGCGGCTCGCCGGGCTTTCCGCGGGTCCGACGGACCGGAACGGAACGGCGAATTAAAAGTTTACACGGCTCTCTCCGGCGGGGGTCTCTCGCCGCCGTACCGAATCGGCTCCGAGAAATCCGCTCCGAATTCGCCTCCTCCCTTCCCCCCCTCTCTCGGTTCAAGCGCGACGTACCGGTCAACCGTTTTAGTTCCGCGTTATTTGCACGAGAACCCCCGAATTCGACGATGATTGCCGGTCGGCCGCTCGCAACCCCCCACCCCTCCCCTCTTCCCCTTCCCCCTCACGGGTTGCTCTATTTGACCAGATCTTCTGTTTGTCTGTTTCCCTCCGATTTATTTTTCGCCGCGCCCGCGGTAATGGCCGCGGGGCAGCTGTACGAATAAACATTTTTGCCTCGGACACGGGCCGGCCTCGGACCAATTAACCGGTCTCGCGCGACCGTTCTACGCGCTCTCGCGAATTATTTTCGATTCGCGTTTATAGCAACTCGATGGCTCGTTTATTTTGCGCGGCGGTCGATGCGCGCTTTTTCGAAAATATAGGGACCGGTGTTTTAATGTATGGCGGTGCTCGATTTGCGCGTAGCTTTATTTGTGCATAATTTATGGTTCTGTTTCATTTTTATGTATATTTCTGTTTATATTTTAGACGTAATTCTATTTGTTTTTAATATATAATTTTGTTTATATTTTATAGATAGTTCTATTTATATTTGATATATAATTCTGTTTATATTTCATATATATAATTCCATTTATATTTTATATATATATAATTTTGTCTATATTTCATATGCAATTCCACTGTTATTGCCTATATAATTTCATTCATATTTCATATATAATACCATTTATATTCAACATATAATTTCATTTCGGCAGAGCCTCTCCTTACTAATATTTTAAAATATATTCAAACAAAAAATTCCTAAATATCTGTACTATACCATATCTCATCATATATAAGAATAATTTTCAAATATATTATTTAAACGAACGTTGACATTTGAGGAACATGTCTTCGGAAATGTACACCTTTAAGTACGTGTTGGACACTTACCGTTAATTAATCTATTACTAAGCAGAAAATCTCCTAACAATCTAAATTATTAATCTAATAATAATCTAAAATCACAGTAGTCTCAATTTGGTTGACATAACCGCGAGAGTATATTACAACATATAAATAATCGTTTAATACATTATTATATATACTATATATTATCTACGCAAAATATACACTTTTCTCTGGGACATTAGCGTCTTCGTTTTAATTCGGGACACGCGGAACCCGAACACCTGTCGGCCAGGTCATTTGCGTCCGCCTGAAATAATCACGAAGCGTTCCCGCGTGGACACGCGCGGTGGAAATTAATTTCGTCGGATCGGAAATTGAAAAATTCGGAATCGATTGGACGGGATCTCACTATCTACGGTGACCGTAGAATACATCGCGAGAATTTTCGCGGGGCGCGCGAGACAATGAAATCGCAGCTGGAAAGCTGAATAGCGAGAGCCCTTTCCTTTCGCCTGCGGCTAATTCTGTTTCTATTTCTTTTGATTCGCTCTCTAGCACCAGCGTCTAATTACCGAGTATTGACGCGCGCGGCCCGGTTGCGATTATAGTGTTTCGCGTGGACGTATCGCGATATCCGGTTATTATTCGGACGGCGCGTTAATTATCCGTGGTTGCGGTGGCCGGTGAGTAGTGGTGCTCAACGCTGCGTCAGACGCGGCTGTTCTCACCGACCGATGTCCGTCGCTGCGCGTGATAATGGTCGACCATGTGTCAGACGCAAAGTACTTAAGACGGCGAGCGTTGTCTCTGTCGACGATATTGTAAAAAAATACAGCTATGATTTAATTAAAGACAGAATGGCATTGCCATCGTGGCGGTAATATTGGGGAAGTGGAAGTGGTCTACCATAAGTCAGACATTAAATATATAGAGCAGTGAACACTGTCGCGAAGCTTTTAATATTTTATCTAAAATTGTTGTGGTTTAATTCTAGTCAGAGTTCAACTGTTAACGGGTTAACTATTCAAGGAAGTGGTGGTCATAGGTCATAGGTTAGAGAGCAATTAATTAAGATTTATATTTGTCGGAATGTCGATGATTTAATTACGAGCAGTATTCTATTGGCGCTATGTGAGTAATATCGTGGAAGTAGAAGTGGACTACCATGGGTCAGACATTAAAAATAAACTCACTTAATAATCATACGATTAAAGATCGCGATTACCTTTGACACAGCCTGTACATCGCCTAGAGCACTGTTCTAGCATTCGACAAAATGTAATTAGGATTTAGTTGACTTAGCGGATAGCAGATCCGCTGCGGAATCGACTGAAACCGCGAAGCAGCGGCCGCTTATAAATCAGCCGATAAATAACAGAGCAATTGTTCCACACGGTTGTTAAATAAATAGGAAACGCGCGCGCGCGCTGGCTGTTATTTTGTACAAATTGAAATTTCGGTAAACTAATTTTCCGGTCGCGCTAAACGAGCAGAGAAAATTGATTAGTTTCAGGCCGGCGAGAGTATCCGGCGAGCTGCGTTAAAAGTAATTCAATTAGCTTATTCGACCAATTAATTGAGAGTCATCGAACACGTTATAAATATTTGGGGCTTCGCCGAAATGTTCTATTCCCGTTGGAATTTTGTTATTATTAATTGCCGAAATACCGGCCTGAAACCGCCGGGTATACACACGAATACCGAACGGGCTTTTGTTTGTTCATCCCTCCGCCCTAACTTACGAAATCGTTCGTAATATCGCGAATGTAATTTCATATTCAATTGGACCGCAAAATATTGCGATCGTTACAATTCTACTAAACAATTTCTGCGCTCGTGTTTTCACGCGAACGGGAATAGAACGCCTGCATTCATTCGAACACGGCGAATGAAATTCTAGTTAACCAGAATTAATTATTTATTAATTATAGGGTTTTGGTAGAAAAATTGTATCTTCTTAAACTAATTAATTTTTGAGCCAAGAGACTTAATAATTTTTTAAACGGTGAATATTCGTTTGTGAATAAATAATATACAGCTACGAGCTATCAGCTATACAGCTGTTATAGAAAAATGGCAATGTTTTCGTTTTTCTGTTAAACAAAAAAAATCTTGTATCAACATTTACTATTCTAATTTGTTGGAAACTGTTTGTGGAGCAATTTTTATTCGATACATTTTTTATTATGAATTACCGTATAGTCGGTACATTAAGTACAGTATACGTATTCATCGAGGCGAAGCGAAACAAGTAGTTAATCCCTGTAACTGATCAGACAAGCCGCAGGACGTGCCGCTCTCGCCGGACGATTTTTCGCCAGGTGCGGACCAATTTGCCGGTTAATATGAATTCCGTGGAGGCAGGCGAAGTCGCCGGTGCGCGGGGCACGCCGACCGGAGGCGGGCGCGCTGAAATACTTGCAACGAAACGCTGTAACGCGATATCTCGAAGGAATGCGCGTTCGAGAGGCCTCTCTCCGTAAAGAGAACAAGAGAGAGAGAGGGGTCGTCGGGGCTCGTCCGGCGAATCAGAGCCGGCGTTGGGAATTCTAAAGGGCGGAGGGAAGAGGAGAGTGGCAGGGCTTGAAGGGGGCCGAGGACTGGAGTAACCAAACCGCACAAAGGAAACCCAACCGCGAGCGATTCCAGAGCGCGGTTGAAATATGAGATTTAATCGGAGCGGCCATCGCGGCACTCGGCAATTGACGCAACCGCGACGACTGATAATCTAATCGGCGTGCGCGCGCGAGCTTTCGGGGGCCGGGCCACGGCACCCCACCCCCTTGGTATAGTTGTTGGCGAAACTTGTTACACCGCAATTACGACGGATCAATGGAACGCACGAAATAACCCACGGTCGGCGGCTCGCTCTTTCCGCTCTCCGATATCCGTTCACGGGCACCAATATGTGCGCTACCGTCGCATCCGTGTTGCTACCGTAGAACGCGACTAACCGTGTTCGTGAGAGGGAAAGAGAGCGAGAGAGAGAGAGAGAGAGAGAGAGAGAGTGATTGAGAGAGAGAGAGCGTTTGTATGGCGCGTTCGTCGGTGGTAGCTCGCGAGGCTGGTACGCGCGAGGATTATGCATACCGTCGTATCTGCGCGGCGGATCTAACTGGAACTACCTGGAAAGCATAGATTTAGTAGCCAAGTTGGACACCGACCGCCCAAGATCAATACGCGAAACGATCGTCTGTATTAGCATCGGTACACAGAACGGGGGACCTCGTTACATTTCCACGTCACACTCGCCAAACCTCTGTACCCGGGCGACCGCCCCGTCGTCGTCTTCGATATTATAATTAGAGAGCCGTCGCTAGATCAAACTTCCCGTGCTTGTTGATCTTCGCTGCGCAGCCTTACGTTCCATTTCGCCTGCCACTCCTGATCGTCCCGGGGAGCGTCGCCCGTCCCGGCTGGCCCGCCTCGATCCGTTCCGCTTCCATCGAGACTACTTGTTCTGCTTGTCGTCACTATTTATTATTTATTTATTCAGTTATTTATTCAGTCATTCATTCATTCAGTCAGCCATTCATTGAGACAGTCAGTCATTAATTCAATTATTAATTCAGTCATTCAATTAGTCATTCAGTCATTAATTCCGTCGTCCATTCTGTCATTAATTCAGTCACTCCTTCAGTCATTAATTCAGTCAGTCATTAACTCAGTCATTCAGTTAGTCAGTCAGTCTTTAACTCAGTCAGTAACTCAGTCATTCATTCAATTAGTCAGTAAGCCATTGAGTCATTCAGTCAGCCATTAAGTCAGTTAGACAGTCAGTCAGTGGGACATTCATTCAGTCAGTCATTCATTCAGTCGGTCAATCATTAAGTCAGTCAGTCAGCCATTAATTCAGTTATTAATTCAGTCATTCAGTTAGTCAGTCATTCATTCATTCAGTCATTCATTCATTCATTCAGTCATTCATTCATTCATTCAGTTAGTCAGTCAGCCATTGAGTCAGTCAGTCTGTCATTAAGTCAAATGGCGTGTCTTCTGCTGTCTGATAAAGCATCGACTTGTACTACTAGCTTCACATTAAAGCTACGTCGTAGACGTCCGACAAGCAGGAGCCTTTTGCGTCGTTGGTCGAGAAGAGTGTCGAAGGGTAAAGGAGTAAATTGCGTGAAACGGATAGAGGCGGTGTGCGGCAGTAGTAGGTCCGCGACGGCACGGCATTACAAGCGCACAGGTATTCGGAGCAGGTCGACGATGTAATGTACCGGTTACTTGGTCGCAATCGGGTTCTCTGACGTCGTTTATGAGCGATAAATTACAACGGCGCCGTACGCGCGCGCGCGCGCGTGTCTCGCTTCTCTCGCCTCGCCTCGCCTCGCCTCGCCTCGCCTCGCCTCGCCACGCCTCGCCTCGGCTGTGTGCCGATGCTTAATGCCGGGCGATTGTAATTAACGCTTTGACGATTCGGTGCCCTGCATCGAATGGATACCGGGGGCCCCGGCGTGCATGTGACCGTGTTGATTATGTCCCGCTGAGCGAAACTGCCTGGTCGCCGCCTTCCCCTCTCGCGCCCCGCCTCGCACCATCCCTCGCACCGCCTCGCCTCGCGTCGCCGGAATTGTTTCGCGTCTTTGCGCCTCCAGCGATCGTAAACGATTACGAGACAAGCCGTCGTCGCGGAAATTAATGATCCGGCTAACGCTAAAATCTTCCTCCTGCCACGGCGAATTAATTGAACGAACTGCAAACACGCGTACGTTTCGAATCGTAATTCCGCGCCCAGCACAGCCAGCACAGCCAGCACAGCCAGCCTCCGACGGAATTTCTCTGTCCTTCTCGTAAACTTAATCCCGGCGTAATTTCGCCGGGCGACGTTTTCGCTCGAATGCGCGGCCGCTCTTCACCCCGCCACGGACTTCTAAAATCTCGATCCGTCTTGTCGCGTCTTCCCGTTTTATGCCGACTGGCACGGAATTCGTCCTCTCGACGTCCTTCCCTACGTTCGGGAACTGCGACGCGATTCACCGACGAGGATCCGCGACGATTATCTTGCTAAAGGAGCAGCACGAAGTCGCGATAAATTCCGTCAAATATAACTTTGTCGCAGGTAATATAATATTTAAAAAATTCAATTTTATTTTAACTACTTTTATTTTAAAAGAGGCGGATAATTGTACCGTGAAATAAATAAATGTGTACTATTATCATTTTAGCTCGTGATATATAATTTTTTATCTGTTATATCGATAATTTATAGTACTACAGTTTATAGTACCATATGATTATTTATATACTACATACCTCCGACCGAGAGTAAAATAAATAAAATAAAAATATAGACTGTATCAAATAAATATCCATAATGACAGAAAGTCTTCCACAAAGTTTGATTTAACAGCTGATATCGGTAAAATGTTTACCGCCAAATCACTCGTCAGTAAATTATCAAATCAATTGTCGGTCGCACGAACGAAGAACCGTGCCGACGATCGTCAGTGCTGGGTGATCTGGTAGCACCCGAACGCAATTAATAAAAATAAATATCGAGAGTCCCGAGGTCCGGTTAATGAACGCGATCGGTTCATTTGCCGTTCGGCGCGCCGCTAAAAACGCAACACCGACCCGGCGAAAATTAATAAACAGCCGCGTCGACGGATCCGCGCGCCGTCGAGGCACCGACGTCGGTGCCCGCGCTAATTCCCGTCGATCTCGTTTTTATTCGATGAACCGGCAGATGGGGATCGAGTGGGGACCGCCGAGCGTTGGCATCCGCGAGGGGGTGCGGGGAGAGGTTGCCGGGTGACCGGGCACCAGACCGGCTCGACATTACTGCGCCACTTTCGCGGTCCTGGTACGTCATTCATAAACATGACGGATAAATAGAATGACTGTCAAAAGCCTCTGCGGGGGCCGTGTGCGCGGCGGATCGATCGCCGGATAATCGTTTCCCCGGGTCCTGTTTTCGGCGGGGCTGCGAAAACCGGGTCAACGAGTCGCCCGAAACGGATAAACAGCGGCGTTGGCGAAAATAAGGTATTTCTTTGGTTCGGAAAGGGTTCGGCTGTCCTTCGCTCAAGGGCCCAGGGTATTAAGGGGCGGAGAATGTTTGAAAGTGGTGAAAAGTATTTTAATTTGTCAAGTGAAGAAAATTGTGTGACTAAAATTCTGTGACCTTTTGCAATGAGGATTTTATACATTTGTTCTTTTAATGACAAAGAGGCGGTAGTAAATTTTGTTAAATAATATTTATAATATATATATATAATACAATGGAAAGATTTCTTATATAAAGATAGAATATAAATGTGACATGTGGAATGTTGTAGAACTTGTGGAATATGGAATGAATTGTGTTCCGATGTCTGACAAATCACTGACTTATACCACTTGCTTCTCTTTAAAGTCATATAATATTATATAGGTTCAAATGCGTTCTTTCCTTTGCAATTGTTATTTATTGGTCAGAATAGTCTAATTGTCTCAATATGTCAGCTTTCGTTATTGCTCGAGGTTTCGTTTTATAACATTTATAATATATGTAATAGAATGTAATAATAATATATAAAAATATAGTAAAATTATAAATATTATATACGATATAGAATGTATATAGTACAGAATTTATAGAATATAGAATCTATAGAGTACAGAATTTATAGAATATAGAATGTATAGAGTACAGAATTTACAGAACATAGAATATATAGAACATAGAACACTGAATGTGCCTAATATACCATACAGAACACAGAATGTACAGACCATAAAATACAGACTCCGCGATAAGTCAACAATTTTGAAAAAAATCGCAGCCCACGTTGGCCCAAATGTTCAATCGATCCGCGCAGTGTTTTCCTTTAATTCCAAGAGCCTTTTTACAGTTTGTCGAACAAACGAGGAGCCGCTCGAAAGAGAGAGAGGGAGAGGGAGAGAGAGAGAGAGAGAGAGCCGGCGGAGCGCAAAACAAGAAACGAAAGCGAAATCCGGTCGATTGGACGGCCGGAAAATTACCTCCGAGGGAAATCGTGCTCTTAAAGGGGAAACAGTGGGACGCGGGGCGCGGGGTCCGGGGGTACAATTCGGAAGGGTCGAGGAGGCACGCGGAAGGAGAGAGAGAGGACGATCGACGCGGAAAGAACGCCGGAAGGCGGAGGAGGAGGAGGAGGGACGAGGCGGATGGTAACGAAGTGACGCGAGTACTCCGCGCATTTCGATTTCCTTTTGAGGCCGTCGCCCCGAGAGCTGTTTGCAGCTACGCGCACGTACGCCGTGCTTTTGTCGTTTTGACGTTTTATTACGGCCGCTCTCCGCCACCGTCCTCCCCCTTTCCCGCGTCCCTTCCCTCCCCTTCCCCCTCCCACCCCGGGAATCTTCCCGTGCCTCCGCGTTGTCCGCCGCGCTCCGCCTTCCTTCCGTCAGCTTAATATTTCCGGGACACGCGCGCGCGCGCTGCCGTAAGGCGAATGAAATTCTCATAAACTTTCATTGGATCCCGATGGACGGTTTTTAATGCGAGCCGGTCGAGAGGGGGGGGGGGGGGGGGGGGGGAAAGTTAACGGGCCGAGTGAGCAGACGTCAGAGAATTCAGCGACGCGCAATGGAAGTATAATTATAAAATTATAAAAAAGTTTATGGGAGTCCGAGTATGGTTTGTCTTCCGCCGTCTGATAAAGCATCGACTTGTACTACTAGCTTCAAGTTAAAGCTACGTCGCAGATGTCCGAAGAGCGGGAGCCTTTTGCGTCGTCGGTCGAGAAAAGTGTCGTGGGAGAAAGAGATAGATATAGAGAGAAAAAGAGGGTTCGAACGAAAGAGAGAGAGAGAGAGAGAGAGAGGAGGCGATTCTATCAGGAGGTTAAAAAGAAGTCCAAGAAGAATCGATCACCGACAGCCCTCGAGAAGTTCCTTCGCGGAGCAAGGAGCCGTTTGCAAGTCGAGACCTCTCCCCGCCCTTCGCTCATCTTTGAACGTAAATAATCCCTCTAATTAGCCCCGGGGCCGCGTTAATTATAGGAGCGCTCACTGTTGCCATAAAAGTGAGGCGAAATTACTTCCAATTAAGGGAACTCCGAGCGAGAGGATCACAGGGGCGGGGGGGAAGGGGAACCAGTTAACCGAAATGAATCGCGGCTTTGTGGCGCTTTGATCGGAAACTTAGGCCAAGATTACCGCCGCGGATTTCTTGTTTCGAGAGTTCGGCTACCCCCCACGGCCGTCCTCCTAATTAGGTGTTCGTCTTAAGTAGTCGCCTGATTAAGGCCAGTCGACCGGTTCTTCTATTAACCGGCACCAATTACAACGACGACGTTTATTTTACTCTTTTTGCCGATAAACTGTGTCGCACATATAATATACAGTATATTATGTTAATATAATATAATAAATATTATAAATAAATAAAATGCAATATAATAAATAAAATATAATAAAATTATATATTACATTAATTATAGTATGTTATATTAATAAGTCACAGAAGTGGGAACTTGTTTTTTTTTTTATAAGACAGGAAGGTATTTTGGCGGGGACGATTTACCTGGATCCATCGATCATTGTGATACAACTTCAACTTTGAAATCTTGTGGGTTTTCAGTCGTTTTTTCGTGGCGTCATTCGATGGGATTTGAACATCATTCCAGGATTTTTAATATAGTATTAGATTTAGTATAGTATTATATACATTATAATATATCAATATAGTATGTTATATTAATAAGTCACGGGAGAGTGAATTTGTTCTTCGTGTTAGACAGAAAGGTATTAATTGGTATTAAAGACAGGTGGATAGATAGACAGAGATAGACAGCGAGATAAAAATCGATGAAATAGAGTCAGATAAAGAGGCACAAAATCAGAGAAAGAGTGACTAAAAGGAGATGAAAAAATGAGGAGAAGTAAGGACAGAGATGGTTAGAGATAAAGACAGAGAGAGAGGCGTAACGAGGATTCCGCGGCAAAAACCGCAGGATCGGGTGGCCTGATTAGCGTCGGTGGGCGTGACCGGGCGACGAGGCAGCCCGGTTAACATCTCGGCGATTCCCATGGGGGTGCTTTCGTTCACAGCGGCCGCACAGGACTCTCGAAAGCCCTCGCAACTCAGCGCCGGAAAGCGGAGGAGAACCGGAGTCGTCGGACGGGTCCTCGAATGCGGGCTTGCGAGCGGAGGGAGAGCCCGAGAGAAGGGTTCGTGGAGCGAGGTGGAAGGGTTCGAGGGCCGGGGCTGGTTTATTACGGGCTCGCCTTTATGATATCCGAGCGGCGAGGAGAGCGAACGAGGAGAAGACGCGCGTCGCCGCGTCACCGGCGTCGTTGCGGTCGACCGGGATGGCCCATCAAAGTTTAAAGCGCCGTCGTCCCGCTCGTTCTTTCCGGCGAGGAATCGAGCCTCGCTGCCCCCGGGGGACCCTCGCCCGTCCTCTCCCCCGCCCCACCCCGGAACCGATTCCGAGAACCGGTTTTTCTCCGGAGATCGTTCCCGGGACCATCTGCGGGACTCGATTTCCACGCTGATGTCGCTTTAGCGCCGTCTTGCGCCGTTATTCCGGCCGAATGTTACGGCGCACCGGCGATCCACACGCGACCATCATCGATCCACGTCGACGCTGTCCGCGCGCGATCCTCGAGATCGAACGGTCTTCGTCGCGGAGCAGAGACGAGTCGCGCGGTTCGACCATGGAATTCCGGGACCGGGGAACATTGAATCTCGACGCCTCTCTTCGATGGTCGACGATTTCGATTCGATCGCCGCAATTTGGAATTACTTTTTCGGACATTGCGAATTCGTCCGATTCGTTTAACCCTTTCGGCAGTCTCTGTTCGCCGTACCACTTTTGCACTCTAAGAGGCGCCACGTCAAAAATTCGCACATGAGTCGATTCTGATTTGCATGAAAATTTTTCTAGGCGTTAAATAAAAACTGTACTTAATACAACAGTGTTTTTTTAAACAAATAATGTTGCTTGTAGCTTCCAATATTAAGTGATATAAAAATCTGTTATTTATACCGGTCGTCGTAATTTCTAATTTAATTTATTATTACCTATACATTCAACGAAGCTATCTTAATTAATTAGAATTGATAATTCTATCTTAATTCATTACTAGCACCTTGGCAACCTCAATGCTTGTTAATTAAACAATTTTCATTCTGTCAAAAGGATATCAAACCTAATTAATTATAATCTTGACATAACCTAGTAAAGGGCTGCCGCTGTAAATCCAGCGAAGGGTCTTCCCCGTTCAGCTTTTATCGCACACGTTTCTCCCAACGATATTAGCAACAAATCTGGCTCTAACGGTCCTATTATAAACTAGGTGGCTTCTTAACAAGATTTTCGTAGCCGTCGCGTGCAGGAATTGGGTTAGCCGCTGACGCTCGGTGGGCGGCAGAGCTTCTAAATAATCGAGGAGCGTGTTCGGCGGACACGTGTTTCGGGGGCTTGTCGTTGCTCGAGGACCATCTCGCAGCCCTCCTTTTTCGGTACCACGATATCCCGGCCGGCGATTATTTCTGCCGTTTCGGGCTCTCGTATTCTTCTCGTTCTTGAACCGGTGCCAAACGGAGAACCGCGGCGGCTCTCTCTCTCTCTCTCTCTGTCTCGCGTGTGTGCCGTGGCTCGTGAATCGCCGGAAAAATTGTTGGCGAACCCCGAATGTCGCGCGGTGTTAGGCGATACCGTCAGATTACAGAGAGTTTCAATGTCGGCATTTTAAATTTCGCGAATTTATTCGATCGCACGTCGAGAGCTCCAGCGAATTTATTCGCGTGAATAACGTAAATAACGTATGATATAATTGAAGAAAGTACGATAAGATTCTAATGAATAATTATTTCGTTAAGTTAATAAATTCGTTGAGATAAATAATAAATTCGTTGAAATTAAGAACTTCGTTGAAAATCATTTTTTCATGGAAATAAAAATTTGATAGAATACTCTGTAAAACAGAAACAATTAATATTAAAAATACTGTAATTATCAAAAGTACCTGTCTTCTGAGACAGGTAATAAATAATAATAAAACTCTATGAAATTGGATGTCTTCGAATTTTATAATTTATACTTCGAATTAAATCAGAGCGCGAAACTATAGCTTGAACAAAAGTATATATAAAGAATGCTTGAAAATCTATCCCATTTATAATTGAATATTAAATATTCACGGCGAAATAAATGTACAGTTTCATTAACTGTTAGCCCGGAAAAGTAGCATCCGGCGCCGGGTTATTATTCTCTAACGATTATGGTTCCGCGAGCCGTATTCACCGAGAACCGCGTAACTTCAAAGATCGTTTCACCGCTAACGATGGGGGAATTTGGCATCGTTATAACCATAACTTCGTTGTCATGCGAACGGTCCCGCGTAAAGGTATTACCTCCGCGATCCGGCATAAATCGTTGCGAAATCGTTTCCACTGGAAAAATTTGGCGAAACACGAATCGGCAGAGGTACGCGAACAGCTTCGTGTCTCTACGGTCAGACGAGCGGAAACGGTATTTGCGCCCCGTTCATCGACGTTGCCGCGCTCGCGTCAATTATAACCGAGGAGAGAAAGGATTGGCGGTGGGACCCCCGGATTAAAATCTACAGAGAGAGAGAGAGAGAGAGAGCGCAGAGAAAACACGTTAACTCTGCCCATTTGTAGCAACAGACTGGAACCCGGGGGACGGATTATCCGCTGACGAGCTTCGAAACACCCATTTATCCGGCGCAAAACCAGTTTTCAATGTACATGATCAGACGGTATGGCATAATATATCTCTGCCTTCATTAACGCGGCAACGAAATAGCGAACTCGGAAAACTGACGGAGAAAAGTCTGAAATAATCGACGCTCGATCGGAGAGCGAAGCGACGGAGACGAATTCGCAGTAGAATAGGTCAGCCTGTGATCAGACGAGCATTCAATTTGTATCGGTTTACAAAAGGCTTTTGGATCTCGTGAACCAAGGTGAATTGATATTTTATCGATGAATAAATATTTTAGTTACTTTCAGCATTGAAAGTTGAATGTTTCGAGAGTTGAATATTTACTGGGTGATAGTTATTTAATTTGTGTTGCTGGATGGAGTTCTATGGACCACAGAAATGAAGAAATTAATTAGTGTATAATGTATGATATTGGTATAGTATTTCTTAAGTAGTATATTCTATTTATTAATTAATTGGTATATTATATATTCTGTAGTACACTATTAAGTTATTAGTATATTAATATATTGTACAATATGCCATTAATTAATTATTGTATTATACATAATTGCTTTGAACCATCTCCAATTAAATAATCCACTTACATATATAAAACTTTGAAAAAATCGATGTTAAACTCAATCAGCACTGAACATCCTAAATACGTCCATATTACGTCCATTTTAGGTCTCTTCTGTCAATTAACATTGCAGCAGAAGTTCGCTCAATTTTTAATGATCTAACAACGAACGAAGATCAAAGTTCATCCACCTTCGAAGCGGAGAAAGCAGTGGACGATCGAGTAACATTTACAGGCGTAATAATAGATCGCCGTAGAGGATAGAAGGGGTTGAAACGAGCGTTTTCCCGAGTCATCAGCGTTCACCGGCGCTCTCGCCGTCGTTCATTTGTATACATTCAGGCTCGGCGCGCGACTGCCGGCTTTTTAAAGGAGGGCAGAGCGGCTGACACAGAGAGAAACAAGCAAATAGAGAGAAAGAGAGAGAGAGAGAGGATAAGGGAGGGAGGTAGAATCACGAGCCACTTGCGAAGATAATCTGACAATCTGTGCCAAAGGCAGGTGTTGCACGCGCAGGTGCACGACACGCCGTAGAAACGTGGGGCTCGTTTTAAACACCGACCCCTCTCCTCTCTCCTCTTTCCTCTCTCCGCGCCGCGCCGCCCCGGACCGGCAGAGCTTCCATTCACGGCGCGCGCTCTCCAGCTTTCGAAATATCGCAGGCAATTTAGCCCCGCAAAATGAATTGTTGAGAGCGGCCCAATTCTCCGCGATCATTGTCGGGCTGTTTCCCTCGTTCGCGAAAACGTGTTAATCGTCCCCTCTCGCCTCCTACGGCTCCATCCTCTCTCCCTCTTTTTCTCTCATTCTCTCTTTCTCTCTACCCGCACCCGGAAAACCGGCTGATGTTTTCGTTTTCTGAACAGTCGCTTCAACTCTCGGCTGTTTGCGTCGCCGAGAGAGCCTCGATTGGTCTCTCTGTCTCCACGGTTTATAGAAACTCCCTCGGCTAAACCACTCGCCCGCGCAATGATACAGGACGATTAGTACACTGCCGCTCGAGGATTATGGTCGTCGATCTTTCTTCCGTGTCGAAATTAACCCGGCGCTCTTGAGATATTTATAATGTTGCGGAAATAGCTGCGGAGGTGTTTTTGTTTCAAACCCTTTGCGCTGTGATTATTGTTGCGACTGTGGATTAGCACTGTGTTATAGTAACATTATTAGCACTAACTTTAGATATTATTATTATTTATTTTAAAATTTGAAAATATTCACCATCCATTTTTGAAACATTGCACGGAGCAACTACTATAAATATAGAAAAACATATTGTTATTAAATTATTATTTATACCTCAGATTTACAGCTAAAACGTCTTCGAGGGCAAAAGGGTTAATACTCGTAATTCTGTTAATAATAGTTATAACCCTGTTTCCCCTCGTTTCAATAATTCTAACCCTTTTTTCTCCATTAATAATTAACTTTATATAATTTTGTAATTATCGTAAAATTATACCAAATTTTTAATGATTACTGTTCTGTAATCAAACAAAAGTAAAACAAATACCACAAGACAACCGTGCCGTAACAGAATCAAAGATTTCGCCTGGACACTGATTTGCGATGGGATCTCGGCAGCGTCTGACCAAACGTCGACTCGCTCCACTTCGTGGGAAATCTGGAAATCACGGGCGCCGAGGAACCTTCGGCCCCGAATTTCGCTGGTAAAAGGGGACGCGGGCGATCCCATTAAAACGATTCCCCGGGTTTCGGTCGAGACTAATTTCCCTTCCAAATATCGCGGGACCCGTGGACCCCGAGACATCCGAGCAAAATCAGATACGATCGGCCATCGATCCTCGCCGCGACGCTACGCGCAGTATACTACATACTGTCGTAAACTGAAAGACAACGTTTGACAACTAGATTCGAGCGCTTGTTTTCAATATTTGCGTCGAATGATATTAGCTTATTTTTCTGCGGATGTGTAATAGTGAAATGGATTTTTATAATAATGAAAGATAAAATAGATTTTTATAATAATGACAGATAAATTAGATTTTTATAATAATAACAGATAAATTAGATTTGTTAATGAAAGTTAAAATATTTTAAATAAATAATAATTAAATTAATAATAAAATATTTCATTAGTTAATGAGAGATAAAACAACTTATACGCTAGTAAAAAAGGAAATAGGTCTATTTTATAGTGACCAGTATATAAATATATATATACACCACAAACTGAAGAAGGATAAAAAATATCATCACAAATATGATTTTTGTTAAAAATATAATGCACTTATAACAGAAAATAAATAAAGCCAAAAAACATTACTGTCAACTAGAATTTTTGTAAAAAATACAACACGAAACGAAAAGAAAAATAAGAAAATTAAGTTGCTTATATACAGTTTATGTTACAGAGTTTATGAATGAAATTTCGTTGTTGAGGTTAGATTGTAATAAATTCGCATAAAACAGCATTTCCTACGAACCTATCTATCGTGTTATAGAAGAGTTACCTACAGTTCCAAAGAATTAAATTATTATATAAAAATTATATTTACTCCGTTTTTCCTTGGCAAATAGCGAGGCACCGTGCTATGGTGCTACAAGGGATGGTCGTAGAAGCAACGAGGCTGCCGGCCTAGCGTGATCGATCCCGGCGACCGGGACGGGTCGGGTCGCGTAGGGGCGAGACGTTGTCAAAGAATACAAGGCTCTCAGAGATCGATTACACCGGGAGATTCCTGCGGCCGGCTAGATTACGCGGTGTTCTCTCACGCCATTGCCCGGCGAGAGGGCAAGTGGAGAGAGGCGACGACGGCGACGTCGACGACGCCCGTTGCCGGCTGCAAATCTTATTTGAATTGGAGATGCCGAGTTTACCCCCTTGGCTGGACCGACGCGCCGCCAGTGTACAGTCAGCTTAGATCGGGGGCGGTAGGGTAAGTAGCTTACAGAGGGCTGCCCTCGACGCCCTTGCTCTCCGCCGCACCCCCTCCCCTCGCCGGTGCTTATAGTCCCGGCCCACGTTTCTCACGAATCGCTATTTTAGCGCGGACTTACGCACGTCCACGTCCAGAGATGTTTGGACGATGCTCTCGTCGCTTCTGCTGCGACGCGTAATGCGAACCGCTGATCCCGAATTTAAACGCGTCCGCGATCGGATTTGGCGACGATCGAGGCGACGAACTTTGATTGCGAGATTCGAGTGTTCTCATCGGGTAAGGTTAGTATGTATTAGGACACGTTTTAAAATCGTGTAATTTCTTTGAGAGAAGATCGGATGATTCATTTAGTTTTTGGAGGACTAGTTTATTGTGTAATTGCTGAAATAATTTATATAACTTTGCTGTAATTTGAATGGGAAAATTGAAGAGTAGGTAGCAAAATTTGATATAGTTATTTTAACGATATTAATATTATTTGAATAGGGAAATTAAAAATTGTGAAAAGGGTATGTTAGTGATTTTGCTGTTATTTGAATAAAAATATTAGAAATTGGTAGGAAAATTTGAAAAAAGTATTTTACTAATTTTGCTATTACTAGAATAGGAAAATCAAAAAGAATTAAAATAATTCAGCTATTCCTTAAACAGTAAAATCAAAAAATATTAAAAAAACTATTACTACAGTATTAAATTATCACTAAGGAATATAAATTTAAACAAAGTACTTCGTTACATATAAAAAAGTATCTTACCAATTTAACATCTTTCAATCAAATAACAAAAAGAAATAAAACACCCATCCATAACAAACATATGAAAAATGCTTCATAACTCTTTATGCACACCGACATCGATAACATTGAAAATTCGATCGGTGTAAAGTGCCGACGTTCATCGCTGTACGGATGACTCCTTAAGAAATCATAACGGTCGAAATGCCAGCAATTTAATTTTCCAGGCAGCAGCCAGCAGCCAGCAGCAGCATGTTTCGTTCAAATTGCATTCCTCCCGTCTGCAACACAGGAGTTCTGCCACTTTTAACGAATCCGACTGTGCAGCCCCGGCCGAAGAATAGCTTTGTGCATTTCTGTGCCCCCCTGCATTATTCATTCGCGAAGGCTTTCGCCGCGGTAACAATGAGGAGGAACAGACTCGTCCGTTCCGAACGGGAACCGTCGGCCCAACTGTATAAATACTTCGACGATCTTAATTCTGTCGGCCGCGATTCTTGCGCGAATTAACAATAACCAATTATCGCGTCGATGTGAAATCGTGCGATTAGAGAATCATTTGGTCTACGTGATGTATTCGAAGACTGTGCTCTTTGTGTCACTTTCGATTAGATAAGAGAGAGATATAAATATAATAATTATAATAAGAATAATAATAATAGTAATAATAATGATAAAAATATAATTTTTAATATAATATCTTGATAGAGGTATATAAGAATAATAAAATGTGATGGCAATTTATGGCAGTAAAGCTAGCAGTAAAATCAAATAAGACGTCTTAAAGTCGTCCATTTTAGGGCGTAACACGTCCAGTATCGCGAGTAACGTTGTCATTTTAGAATCGAGGCTTTACAGCCCTCGTAGACCGTTCATTGGCCTCGGTGTTACTTGGGGCAGAAACACCGGCGGTGTCGTCGCGGACGGGAGACGACCGCGGCGCGCTCGTGTCGATTTCTCAAGCTTATCGTCCTTGTTCCGCGGCGACGTCGTCGGTGCCGGGTTACGCGGTCTCCGCAGAAGGATTCGGTGTCCATTGGTCGGACGGAGCGACGCGGGTGTGAGTTACCGAGGAGGAGGAGGAGGAAACGCGAGCCGCGGCGAGTTCTCGCGACGGCGTTCCGCGAGCAGAACCGTAGCAGAGGCGTTGCAAGACGAGCGGGGAGAGTCGCGTTTAATTATGCCCGCGGCGCGGCTGCCGTTGACATTAAAGAGCGCCGACCGACGCGGCGCGGTGGAACGCGGAAAAATGCGAGATAAGCAGACGGGCGGAGCGAGGCGGAGGAGCGGGGCGGGAGAAAGAGTCTGGTAGCAAAGACCGCGAGAAAGACGGAAAGTTTGAGGAGAAATAGACAAGAAGGCTGATGAGAGGAAAGTTTCGGAGAGCGGGTTCCGGGGAGAGCATCTCTTAGGGTGGGGGGAGGAGCTCGCGCGGGAGTGGCGCGCGGGGGAGGGGCGGTCGGTCCGTAAAAAGGAGAGGAAACCAGAAGCAAAGGGCTAAGAGAATTAACTTCCGCCGGTCGGGAGAGAGGACTCTGCTACTATCTCGTCCCGCGAAGAAAAGTTTTAAGGGACTTGCGTAGTTAAACGAGGGATCGGGAAGGAAATTCGCGGAGAGAATCTGTCAAGGGGATGGCCTGCCTGGAACGCCTGGATCAGAAGGGTCTCGCGGCGGGGCGGCTTTCCGGATGGAAATCAAAGGGAACCCGGCGAGAGGCAGGCCGTGTGGGAACCGGAAGTGCCACCTTGCCGCGTCACTCGGCCGCCGAAAGGCGGAATCTCGGCTGAGAAACGACCGCCTTTAAATTCTGACACGGTTGCGTTAGGGCGCGCAACCCCCTCCCCCGGCAAGGGATTTTGCGAAAGTGCGCGGCGAAACGCTTTTCCCAGGGACGCCAATGGAATTCCAAGAAGGGAACTGGGCCACGAACGAGAAGAGAGAGAGAGGGAGGGGGGAGCGGTGGGGGAGGGGACCGCGCGCGAGGAGAAAGAAAAGAGAACCGTAACGTTTCTTTCCTTGGGAATTATTCGACCCGTAAATCACCGACTTTTCTCTCGCCGCGGAAACTTCTTCGCCGTGCCCGCCGCGCGTAGACGTTCCTCCTCCACCTTCTCCTCTCCTCTTATGGCTTTTGAAACGGCTGCGCCGATTTCTGAAGCGGGCGCCGCGGCGAAACAATTTTTATTTGCCGCCGGCCGCGCTGTTGCGTTTTATTCAATTGTTCGCTCGGCTGCGTGCCGCGCAGAATTCTGCTGCGAGGGCACGATTCTACGTAGAACGTTTGTAGATGGTACGCATGAACGCGATTGAATACGATTGAACGCGATTTTTCTATGTCGATTGATAGAGAGGATGAGTATTCTACGATGGCTGACTATTTACGGGTTGTACCACTTGTTTCGGTGATTTCTGCACAAGACAAAGATGATTATGAAAATGAATGAGTTTCTAGGTGGTACGAGAATGTTTTTAAAACGTTTCAAAGGCGTCTGATGTAGGAGATGTCTTTGAGATGTGACGAATGTCCTGTGAAACGCCTAGAAACGTCTTAGAAACGTCTTGTATTAAAAATCAAGACGTTTATTCAAGTTTTTTCAAACGTGCTTTAAACATCAACATTTTAGGGACATCCTAAGCCATTCCTAGGCCGTTTACGGATCATTTGTAGAAATTATATTATAACAAATTGTATAATAGTACATATTAACCCTTTGTACTAAAGTGCCACTAAAACTGTAATAAAACATCAGAAAATCCTCCGAGAACCACAAGCAACTTAAACCTCCATCACTACACAACGAAATCAATAAAATCAAAGTAAACATTTTATAAACAATACCACCGCTTTTTACATAGCCTCCATAACAAATATAAAAAAGACATTCTGGAATCGAGGGCGAGACACGCGAGCGTAGAAAACGTGTCGTCGCGGACATGGACGGAAACGCAACAGGAAATTTGAATTAAATCCGTAAGGGGGACGGTGTCCGGTCCACCGTCGGCGGAAGCGGGACTGCCATAAATCTTTTTAGCGTCTTCAAACGGCAGAAAAATCCCCGGAGGTGGTGGCCCCGGAGGCCGGCGCCGGCTCGCGGAAGACGGCCACGGCGTCGCTCTTTCCCGGGCTTTTCGACCGGCGAACCGAGAGCACACCCCCGGCAGCCACCGTCCGTCCGCTCCCCCCCCCCCTAATTTACTAACCTTATCAGGGGCCTGTTTTCGAGCCGCGCCCGGAAACAAAGGAACTCCGCCGGTTTTACTTCCGGCGACGGATGGCTGGTCAAAGGCGTGCAAATTACGCGCGGCCGGATAGACAACGCCGGAAGAGAGAGATTATCGGGTCACGTTGCGCGAGGGAATAGCGTGAGAGGGGCTGACGAGTACGTGGTCGCAGAGAGAGAGAGAGAGAGACGGAGAGACTAAGAGAGAGGTAGAGATCAAGAGAGACCGAGAGAGAAAGCGAGAGAAATGGATAGAAGGCGAGAGAGACCGAAAGAGCGACAGAAGGCGAGAGAGAGAGAGAGAGAGAGAGAGCCCGGCGCCGGAACCAAAGCTCGCAGGCCCCACGCCCCGTTCGCGTTATTTTGTTAATTAAAGCAACTTCGGCGGACCCGTCGCGAGCAATTAAACCGACTACGCCCGCTGAAAGGAACCTAGCCGCGACCTGTCCTCCGAGACGAGCGACTTCGACGCCTTGACTCTAACGAGCCGCCTATTTCAACCTCCTCCTCCTCTTTACTACCGGCTCCGTTCCGCTCCGTTCCGCTTCGTTCCGCTTCACGAGACGTCTTTCTTACTCTTTCTTATTCTTCTCCGAGCTGATTGGTCCGCTCGAAACGAACACGGACGATAATAGTTCTTTCAGAAACGATGCCGCGACTGTTCCTTGTTTCTGCCGGTTTACGAGCGCGATTTCAACGTCGCTGGTCTATTAGCTCTTGTTGCTCGGAACCGGAGATACTCGAGACGAATTATTCGTAATTATTTTATCAATTTATAAGCATAGTTATTTTCTATATTCGTACTTTTCTATATTCTATATTCATAGTTATTTTTCTAAATTGCCGTACCATCTTTACAATTACTGTGATTAGAAACAGCTGCGTACGGAGCGTGTTAAATCTGGTTCGATGGTAAACAGTGGTCTAATTTGGCAAGTAACTAATGGTCTAATTGGCAGGTAGCAAGTTCGAGCAACTAAAATGTTTATGTGGAACTCTGTTCGATAATTTGCTCGGTGTCCGGCTCGTTATTGCGCGACGGGAAGAACGGATTAACTCGGTGACCGGATCTCTCTCTCTCTCTCTCTCTCTCTCTCCTCCGGTGAACGTGTTCTCGGGGAGGGAGGGGGGCTCGGGTAAACAGCGATGAGCCATGAACTTCTGTCGACAATCGGACACGTGTATCGCGCAAGGAGGCGCCGGTTAGGTTAACCGAGCGAGCGGCGGAGCCGGCCGAAGAGCGCAAAGCACGCGAGCCACGTCAAGACCAACTTGAAATTGAGTTGTCATCCGCTACCCGTGTTGCGCGGCGCCTCGATAATGCTGCCTGGATGCGGCAACTATCAAGTCTCGGAACGGATGGACTCGGTTTCGACGCCCCTACGAATATAGACAGCCGGCACGCCGCGGAGCTCCTTAACCCTTTAACCCTTTGCGCTCGGTGCCGAGATATATAATTTCGAACCTATGATACTCTGATATTTTTTTAATAGTTTTGGGTTGCTTGTATATGAAATTTAGCTTTAATAAATTTAGGTTTTATTTTTAAATTTAGGTTTATTTTTTATTTTGAGACTTTAAATATGAGTCGATTTAATAACATGAGAAATACAGAGTCGAGGGTAAAGGGTTAAAGTGAAAGGTCTTGGCGAATGACAGGCATGCAGGGCTTCGTATGGTTGCGATTAATAAATAAATGATTAATATAATTTTGATTTATTATAGTACTTGTTCTAGCTGAGGTTATATTATATTAATTCAAGCGTTGCAATTAACAAATGGAAGAGTGTTAAATACTCAGTTCATTATAATAATTGCTCTGGTTGGTACAATTAATTCTAGTACTGTGTAATTAATAAATGAACAATTATTAAATTCTCGGTTTATTATAATATCTGTTTTAGTTGATGCTATTGATTCTAGTATTGAAATTGATAAATACAAAATTTTTAATTTATTATAATATTTATTCTAGTAAATTTAGTCTTTCCTTGACATTTTTTAATATTAATAGGATCACCTCGACGTTATTTAGATTATACGGATTATTATTGCTAAAATACGCTTTCATCAATTGGATCATTAATATCATTTAATTATAGTATTAATAATAACCTGGATTTTTGTAGACATATCATTATTCCACTAAATACAAGAATAATAGTATCGCAGATAATACCATGTTCAGTATAAAATAGTAAACTATATCGATTTTTCTTTTTCTCCATTCGGCGTAATTGCTTTTTATTTGATTTCACAATTTTTGTCTACTATTTCACATTTTATCAAATATAGGAAAATTCAATAATGTAAAAATTCTCTTGAAAATAGCGTAGCAAAATTTTCAGAATTCGTCACTCGAGCGCAGAGGATTATTCCCAGAAATATTCCTTGATTTGACAATTTATTAGATACAGTAAAATATTGCAAAAATTGTAAAAATCCTCTTAAAAATATCACAGCAATTTTTACCATCTCCTCATTATCCCCACTCGGCAGCAAATGGTTAATACCTCTAACTATAATTTCTTAAAACATCCTTCGACAATTAATCAAATCTATATAAATTTAACATTGCAAAAACCCTCTCAAGAATAGCAATATTCACCATCTCATCGTCCCCACGCGACAGGAAAGGATGAACTCCCCCTACACCACAAAAATATCGCGTCGCGTCGTCCCCGAAAAATCTCGCTACGAAATTTTGCCGCAGCCAATAACTTCGCAGATCAGCCGAACCGATTTTCTGTCTTCCGTAGCCTAGTCCCCCCCGCCGGCGATTAAGGTCACAGCCGGGGCAAAGCGGAGTCCCCGCTTGCGGTTATATTTCTCGCAGTAAACGCCGCGCCAGCTTTGCCTTATCCTGGTCCGCAAACAACGGGCGTACCGTGCCGTTTTCCAACGGTACACCACCGGCCCCCCTCTCTCTCTCTTCCAAGCCTGCGGCGGCCTCGCCGGGGGGGCTGGCAGCGTTCGTTATCGCTTAAAAGTGTGGAAGAGAAACGAACGTGGAAGTGGATACTTTGTATAAGAGACGGCGGACGTTTGTTACCGGTGCTTTCGCTGCCTGTCTTCCCGGGCCGTCTCCCTCCTCCCCGCGCGATTCACCCTCCATCCCTCTAGCTCCCTGCCCCCCTCCCCCTCCCTCCCTCTCTCTGTTGCAGGACCGGGTAACCGGATACGGCGCGCAAGGCTGTTTAGACGATCCAGTCTCGACGACCGTATTTAGCCCGGCGTCTCTTTCTCTCTCTCTCTCTTTCTCTCTCTTTCTCTCTCTCTCTCTCTCTCTCTCTCTCTCTCGGTATCGCTTATTTTTAACCATCCTCGCGTGTGTTCGCGGCTGGTCGACTCGGGTTCCAACGTTATCTACCGTCGCCCGCGTTACCGTTGCGATTCCGCGCGCCGCCTCTTGATCGATCATCACCCAAGCACAGACCTCTTCCTACTCGGATTAACGTTTACCATTTTTCGGCGATTTTTCTTTTTGTCGAGGTTTTACGGAGATTTTGACGGAATTTTTGAAGTTTAATGTACGCTAGTTAAGGTAGGCTCTGCTGCGATTCTTGGGGCAAGTGGAAAAGTCTGTCATTGGTCAGACGAGGCAGAGAAAATTCGATTTATTCAGGTTTATCGATTTACTGTGGTTTGAGAGAATTTATTTGGAAAGAGCAGAAATTGTTAGTGGATATATTGTGAACCTTTATGCAAAATAAAAATGTACTACGCGTAAATTAGCAGGATATTAGTATAAATTTATTGTCATTTTTAATATTTGCAACGGGTTGAAATAATTTTCAACTGTTTACCTAATAGTGGTGTTGAATTTATTCACTGCTTTTTATTATGTTACAGTTTTTAAGTAATTTATTATTTTGCATTCTATTCACTCCTCTCTTTTGTCTCAAATGTGTAAATAATTATCATCATTACATTATTATATAATATTTCATATTATATTTATTATCGCACTATTATTCTCATAAATGTAGAAACAATGATTACTATTATATTATTACTATCATAAATGTATAAATATTCATTATCATTACATTATTACACTATTACTGCCAAAAACGTATAACGATCAAATAATCCACGATTTCTCTAAATAACCAGCAGCAAAATCCAAATGGAGAATCGATGGCCGGAGCCGTAAAAATCGTCGGATTGAAATCCCCTTTTTTCCCTCTAAATCGATAATTCGATAACAGGAATCAATTACGATTCCGCAACGTCGAAAAACCGGTGGCGAAAATTCGGAACGTCGTTTTCCCTTTTTTTTTTTTTACGAGGGATTGTAAATTTTTTTACGAGGTTGCTCCGGCCACGCGAATGCTCCGCGTAACGACTTTATACCCGGGGGCGCCGCCGCGAGTGCGAAAACCATAAGTAACGGAGACCATCCCTCGCCGCACACACACACACCCCTCCCCCCCCCTCCACCCTGTGCCTCGGAGAACGCTCCTAGTTCCCAGCATAAATTCATTAACACCGGCGGAGCGGGGAGCGCAAGGGGGGCTCCCGATGATAGGAGCCGGAAAAAGGGGCTTTTAACTTGAACGTAATTTCCTTTTGATCGAGAATCCGATATTCCTTTTTTACGCGATCGACCTCTCTCTCTCTCTCTCTCTGGTCGCCTCTGCTCGGCTTATGCCCGCCAATAATGGAGCAGGGATGGGGATCTCGACGTAATAGAATAAAAATTGTCTTAATTGTACGCATGAATTCGTGATTTGTTCACGGTTTTCGACGCTCGAAATATTTCCTTCGATTCGAGCAGCGTTTGTTTTAGCTAATTTATTTAATTATATACTTATTGGACTGGCTGTAGAACCGTTTCGAATGGTATAAATAAATGAGAAGTGATGGATGTACTAAAATGCTCGTGATAAAACATTAACTTCGAGGTAGGTCTTAATATTTAAATAAGTAAGGAATAATTCCTCTGACAATGCAAATTGACGTAAGTCTATTAAATTAAATTAAAATTTAGACAAGGATGAATTTTGCGAGTTGATAATGTTATTAATATAATTATTGTTAACATACCTAGTAATATAATTACTATTAACAAAGTAATTGTATCATTAATTTAATTTATCTGACATTAGTAACAATAGCAATTATTAATAATAACATCGCTAGCTATTAATAATATCAGTAATAATACCAACTACTACTATACTATACACAATAATATGACATCACAATTCGTCGCTATAATTGACGACGCTATGACGCCCCAACAAAGGGTTATATAACTCGGCAGAATACAATAATTATTATACAGTGATTGCAATCTCCTTTCTTTCCATTTTTCAGAGGGTCGAATCCTCGAGCTGCATTCCCCGGACGGTGTACACGAATGCTGGCTGAGAGCGGCGGACAACGCGGAGGCGAACGTGTGGTTCAACGCGTTGCACTCGGCCCTTGCCGCCCTAACGCTGAAGGCGCTTCGACTTGCGTCCGCGCTACCAGACCCGCCGCAGCTTCAGCACATCGGCTGGCTAGCGAGGAGGCACTGTCTTCAGGTATTTATGAACCGAATTTGCGAACGCCGCCGCATACCAGACGCTCTCTCCTCTTTCGAGACAATATTCTGGGACCTCTGCTATTCTTTATTCCATTCGCTCACTCGAACCGCAATGCCGGGTTTCCTTCGGACTTTGAAATTTATACTCGAAGAGATTCTATTCTTAAATAAAATATTCTAAAACAATTGAAAAAATTCAAGATCAACGTTACACCCCTTTTCAGTATTTAAAATACTATTTAAAGTACATTAAAAAATGGAACAATATTCTTAGTAGTATATATTATTAATATAAATCACCGTAACAAGTCCGCGAATTTTCTACACTTGTAATAACATCGAATACTTTGAATATAAAATTCTAAAACAATTCTAAATATTAAAAATTAACATTACACCCTTCTCAATATTTAAATTACTATCCAAACTCTATCAGGTCACAGAACATTCGACTATAAAATTACATTAGACAGACTACCTATTTACCGAAAAATTCCGGCCACCGACGCGGCCCGATTAATTCTTCAAATTCCCCATTAATATAAAGCAGCTGCTCGCCGTCGCCCCGTAAATCTAGCGTTAAAGTCTCGAACAGGGATCGGACATTTGCACAGATATTGCCAGGACCGAGTCGGAACGAGGTGCGCAAAAAGAGAGAGCCCGGGCGCGCTAAAGGACGGACGGAGAATGAGAGTAGGAGCGAGACGGCGGAAATGGCGACGGGTGGGTAGACGATAGGGTGGAGGAGGCGGAGGTGGGAACGAGTAGACGGGACGGCAGGGAAGAAAAATCAACAGGGAGTAATAACAACGACAAGAATCGTCCGGGGTCGCTTTGACTGATAAAACGAGTCGCGGGGCATGATTGAGCAGAGGAAATGGAAAAAGGGCTACTGAAACACGACCGAGCATGAATTAAGGTGGGCGGAGGAGTTGGAGGTGGGGGGATCCGGTGACAGGCGAGGAGAGGGGGAGAAAATGGGTGGGTGATGAAACGAGGGAAAGAGAGAGGCAAGAGGAGGGGAAGAAGGAAGGAAAAGGGGGGAAAAGGAAGGGGAAAGGTAGGAAGAAGAAAAAGGGAGGAAAAGGGAGGAAAAGGAAGGAAAAGGGAGGAAAAGGAAGGAAAAGGAAGGAAAAGAGGGGAAAAGGTAGGAAGAAGGAAAAGGAAGGAAAAGGGAGGAAAAGGAAGGAAAATGAAGGAAAAGAGGGGGAAAGGTAGGAAGAAGGAAAATGTAGGAAAAAGGGAGGAAAAAGGATTAAAAATAAAAGGAAAAGAAGAAAGTCGAAAAGGGAGAAAAAATAAGAAAAAGAGGAAAAAGACGAAAAGGAGGAATAATAAGAAAAAGAGCAGAAAAAGGAGAAGGAGGGAAATAGAGGGGAAGAGTATAAAGGGGTGGAAGAGGGGAAGGGGCAGGAAGAGGCGAACGAGGAGCGGAGGACCGGCGAGGAGCAATTTTAGGAAAGAGACAGGGAAATATTGAAAAGAGCCGAGTTTAAGGGTGAAGGGGCGCGCTTGCTTGGGTCTGTGTAGGCGGAATGGATGCGAGAACGTGTCTGGCTCTCGAGCGCTTCCTCTTCGGCCCAGAATCGGATAGGCTGGGTAGAGTAGAGGCGCTGCTCTTTCGCGAGCAGTTTCGCTCTGATGGAGGGTGACGCGCGCGCGGCGGCGGCGGCGGCGGCGGCGGTCCTCTCGACGACGCCAGCCCGCATGAGCATACCGGCAATTTACGACGATCTCGAAAGCGTCGACGGAAGCGTCTCGAAGCGTAATATCGCCGTCCTACCCCGGCTACGGCGCGAAACGCCGAGCGATTCTTAACGACGCCGGGTAGCGGACGGGCCCCGTCGCTGCCGGAAATGCGTCCTCCAACGCGTTCTACATCGTTCACGACGGCGACGACGACTACGTCGACGATGACGACGACGACTCGGCAAATGAACGCGGAAGAATCGGTTTAGCTGCTCGACGCGAGCGCAATTTCGTTATCGTGCGCGTTCGGAGTCTAAGAGTGGCTCGCTTTTCCCGAACGTAATTTTCCATTGGACGGTCGCGGCATCTTTTGTCGGGCCTTGGGTCGGGTTCGACGAGCCGCCATCTTCGAATGGAGTTTCGCGGAATTGTAATCGAATTGCTCGAGGGATTACAACTGTCGAGTTATACGGCGGCATTGTAATTGGTAGTTCGGGTCGCTGTTGAAGTAAATTGCATCGTGCGTTTGGTTATAGCGTGATTTGTGTTTTAGTTACTATCGAATTAAGACGCAAAGTAATTGAATTAGAGAGGAATTCTATTATATCGTGGTTCAATTACGTTGTAATTCGGTAACACTGTAATTCGGTAACACTGTAATTCAAATAGTCATTGAATTAAGTCACACTGTAATAGCAGAGCAGATTGGAATTTGTAATTCGAATCGCTGTTGAATTAAATTGCATTCTGTGTTTGGTTATAGCGTGATTTGTGTTTCAGTTATTATCGCATTAAGACGCAAAGTAATTGAATTAGAGAGTACTAATTTAAGGAAAAATATCCCGATGCGAATGTGTTAATACATGTTAAAATATCTTTACATTGCTAAAATACCCCGATTTCTATGAGAAGAGGAAAAAATATCCCGACGCGAGTGTGTTAATGTGATTTAAGTGGTGCGAGTCAATGTATACCGAGCCACCGCGCAGCGTGGTTCGAACGGTAACCGGGAAATGCCGAGAAGCTGCCGCAGCCACCTTGAACCAGCTCCCCCCACCGGCAAACAGAGCCGGAAGATTATCGAGGCCGAGAAGCGGCTTGCGGGGTCAAAACAATGGTTATCGATCTGGTATCGCTCGCGCGCGAGCGATTCCCGGCGTTGCGGGAAAAAAAAGCGGAGGCCGGCAGGCGGCTGCTCGTTAACATAATTCTCTCTCGAACGGCGGGGCGCTTCCGTTGAAATAATTTCGCGGGGCGATCAATCTTCCATGGCGCGGCTTATCGCGGAACGGCACGGAGAGCCTCGCGGCGAGGCGAGGCGAGGCGAGGCGAGGCTATAGTTTCTCGCATAATTCAAGGCTCTCGCGAGGAACGCGGTTCGAGGAAAAACTTGCGAGCAGAAATGCGTTCGAGTTGCCGGAGGAAAGTTCGATGGCGGTGATCGCGTAGGCGAACCCCGATCGTTTTGTTTCCTCTTTCCGCGTTCAGCCGGCGCCGCGGAATCACCGTTTGTCTCCGCGCGAGCTACGCGCCGAGTGCCCGTAATTAACGATCCCCCGATCGCGTTCCGGATAATTAAGCCCGCGACTGCGCGACAATTAGCCCCCCCCCCCCCCCCCCCGCCCCCCCCCCCCGACTCGCGCGCCAATTACCCATTTAACCGAGCCGCGTTCTCCTTTTCAAGAGCCCGGCCGAAGTGCCGATTTTTCGGAGCGTAAAGCGAACTTCTGCCGATCTGATCATTTTCTTGTATACCCGTGTATACAGGGAATTTTCTCTAATTGTTTTTCCAGCTTGCAGAAATAAAGATGGACGATTTAAAGAACAGAGATTCGATTATTCGAGTTGCTTCTTTTTTCCAAAAGAAATATATTTATAAGTGAAGAAATATATTTATTTCGTTGCTGATAGGATGACGTTTTAGGGAATTTTTAAGTTCGATTATGGAAGTGAATTCAGCGAGTCGGAAACCACGATAATATTCATTTTTGTTGGAATCGTAGGAAGTTATGAATTGTGGCCAGATATTCAGTGGAAATGACAACTGTGCGACGCGACGTTTTCTTATCCGGCCGGCGAAAAAATGGGGAAGGAGTGCGGAGGAGAACTCTTGCACGAAAGTCCTTGAACAAGTTTTATCTTCGCGACGTTCCGCGGTCTTGCGTTTCGACTACTTTCTTGCTTGTGTCTGGTTCCTTTTTTTCCTCTCATTCTCTCTATTTTTTTTTCTGTCCGATATTGCTCTCTTTTCTCTTCTTTCTCTGGCTATATTACTCTGTCTTGATATCTTTTTGTCTCTCTTTTTCTTTGTCTCACTATATTTCTTTCTTTCTCCTTTTCTTGATGTAAAAGGGACACTAACATAATAGCCCTATAAATTGAAGAAACTGGAATTTGAAGAAGGGAATTGAAGTAAAAGGCAAAATTCCGTTGTAGGACGCAACACTTTCTACTTTTCTCTCTCTCTCTCTGCATTTTTTTCTCTCTCTCCTTCACTCTATTTCTCCGTAGAAATGTTATTAGGGGCAAGGGAGACCATGCCACACCCTCCGATCGACTGTTTCCGGCCTTCTAATTGGACCAGTTTGAAAACTGGACGGAGTCCGCGCGCCGAGTTTTTCGGCCAGTGCTTCAAACATCGTGATTTCGCTCAATCAACGGCGAACACGCCTCGTCTAACGAGAACCGTTTTATTCCCAGCCTCCGGGATAACTGCGATCCCGATATGGTGGTCGCGAGCGCGCCCCCCGAAAAGTACCGCGGGGTGTGGGGGCCCCCCCGTCGATTGGTTCCGCCGAGCGACCCGCTTCGAAAGTGCTTCTGAACGGTCGAAAGGACCGCGTAATTGTCGGAGCTGTCTGGAACCGGGACTAAATTAGCTCGGAAAACTTCGGACAAGTATGTAGGAAACGATCTTCTTGCTATAAGAGAATACCGAAAGAAATTTAAATTTCAGTAGGATTTATTTTTTATTTTATAATTCCACCATGGCGCATTTAAAAATAATTTTAGAGCTGTTTTAACGTTGCGTAGAAGGAGACGAAGTAATTAAACAAAGGGTTAAAGGGTTAATGAACACAGTGGTAACGGGGCAAAGGGTTAAGTGAACACAGTGGTAAAGGATCAAAGGGTTAAGTGAACACAGTGGTAAAGGATCAAAGGGTTAAGTGAACACAGTGGTAAAGGGGTACAGGATCAAAGGGTTGAATGTGTCAATTGTTAAAGTCAAGGGTTAAAGGGTTGGCTAAATGCGTAAATGGTTAAAGGGCTAAATGGTCGAAAGATTGAAAGGTTAAAGCGTTAAAGGGTTAATCGGGCCTCCCTATAGGGCAACGATAGCCAGAAACAAAATCCGTCACAAAATAAAAAATTCTAAAACCCTTTTAAGAATCTTCTAAGAGATCAGAATCTCGAAGAAAGAATTTCAAAATTTTTTTTATAATTACAAAGGTCTCTTTTTACCATGAAACAATACCGCGGAGCCAAACAATGGTCCATAAATAAGACCGTGTCGCATTAAGGCGGTGGCGCGTGCGCCTAAAATAACGTTTGCAGAACGCTGTTAAACCAAGCTGCGTCAACGTATCAATATCAACATCGGCGGTCAAATTATATCGATCGCGTTTGCCGGCCGCAGAGCGGGGAGAGGAGGAGGAAGGAGGAGGGAAGGAGTACCTCGAGAACCGAGGGCCGGAGAGTGAATATCGAACGGGTTAGATCGGCCGACCGATAGATCGATAACTAATATGTCGAGCACACGAGGCACGCCGGTGCGGCGAGAGGGTTCCGCGTGTATGGTTTATGGAGGTCGATGATGGGCGCGCAGGGCTTCCAAACGAAGGAACTCGCGGCGACGGCAGGGGGCAGGAGGAGAAGGAGGGAGGAGGGGAGGGGAGAGGGTGTAACAGGCTACACGAGGCAGCGAGCACATAATTGATTGGCATTAACGCATCTGATTGCCAGGAGCTCGTCCTTCGCCCTTCGTCCTTCCTTCCTTCCCACGTCCGGGTGATATAACCGTCCCGCGGCGGGGAGGAGGGGGGGGGGGGGGGGGGGGGGCGAGGGCGCCTGCGTTCTGTCATCGTCTCCGGGTGTTGCGGCTTGTTTGAAGATCGGTGCCCAATAATCAGGCAATATCGCGCGAAACGAGGAGAAACGATCGATGGGGATCGCGGCGGCCCCGGCTAATCGTACGTGAACGGGAACGCGCGAAATAACGCGCGTTCACACCTAGGATTACACCGGAATTATGCCCGGGCCGTCGACTAAATACTCCGTGCCGCGCCGCGTTAGCCGCGTAAATCACTGCGGCGACTCGCGTTAATATTTGGACGTGTAGTTTCCACTTGGTAGATCAATTTTTATATTGCTCGATCTTACTTGTATTTTACGTATATTGTCATGTATTTTTAGATACGGTATCGGGTATGTTTCCATGCAAATGGACGATTACACTTGGCTATTTAATTCTGCAAGGAATTAATTAATTAATTATTATCAAGCCAACCATCTAAAAAATTTCATTTATATTAAATGCGAATAAATTTAGTACAGTCTATTTATAAAGTTAATAGACTACAGCTTTAATTAAGCAATATTAATATAAGTATCAGCAATCAGTATTTAATTTGAAATTGAAATAAAAGTCTACAGAAATTTAATTAAGATTGAAAAGTTCACTCCTGCAACATCAAATACATTTTCTACATTCCTATAGCTAATTAATATTCAAATCTGAGGACATAGTTTCTACGTATAAATGACATATTGTATTAAAGTGCGAGCAGAGCTTTAAAATACCAGCCACTGTGCAAGAGACCAAAGCCTCGTAGTATAGTATATACATATTAATTAACAATGTACCATAAATTAGGTAGATTGTAGAATCCACCGAAAATTCTACGCTACTTTGGAAATTAATTGGAGGAAATTAATTGCAGAATGCAAATCAGAAAATCAGGAGAGAATAGATTTGTTTCGAGCTGAGCATTCTACCTTCCAAGAGACGTAGAGAGAAAGAGAGATTTTGACATTGTCAGAATGGTTAATGATCGAACCGGGAAGAGAAATCGCGGGGCAAGGAATATCCGCGTAGCAGGTGACGCGCACTTCGAGATTGCCGGGTTCGGTTAATCGCGCTCGGGATTACGCGTGTTTATCGTGTTTTGTTTGCCGTCGAGCGATTACTCGCGCGCGTACGCTGGCTCGCGCGAGTCGCGAGTCGCCTGCCGCCGCTTTCGCGGGAACAAACTACCCAGGCGCCGGGGCCCGAGATTAATTTCGAGCGTAACCGCGATTGTTGCGAGCGCGTTTGGCGAGCAGAGAGAGAGAGAGAGAGAGAGAGAGAGAGAGAGAGGTCTCTCTCTCTCTCTTCTCAACGACCCGATCCCGCGAGTACCGAATCATAATGCTCGCGACGCGTACGCCCTGGGCAATTATTGTTTCCGCGTGTATTTCGCGCCGTTGCAGACCGATATCGGCATGCTAACGAAAATTACTGTCCGGCCGCTAATGGTTAATCGTCGGACTCATTGCTTCGCGGCTTGCTGTTTGCGCACCTGTGAAAAATTCACGCCGACGTTCCTGGGAACGATGGTCGGCTTCTGCATCGACGCTAAATGAACTTCCGAAGTGGATGTAGTACGTAGACTATACTGTTGTGGTATTTTTTAAGTGGTACGTAGACTATATTTTTGTACTATTTTGGAAATGGTAGTATAGTATGTGCTGTAGCGGTACTAGGTTATAATATTGTATTATTTTTTAAATCGTGCATAAACTATAGTATTGTGCTATTTTTGAAGTGCTATAGAGACTATGCTATTGAACTACTTTTTAAATGGTACACAGGCTATACTATCGTACTATATTTTAAACGGTACATCGACTGTACCATCGTACAATTTTTAAAATATTGCATATACTATACAGGGTGTTCACATTAACTATCTTACCAATTTTCAAAGCATTCACATCAACCTGAGAAAAAACATATTTGCAATAAAAGTTACGAAAAACATCGAAAAGAACAAACAATACCAGTCACAGTCGTCGTTCGAACGCAAAGGGTTAATTTCACTTTAAAGGTCGGCCGTTGTCGTAAGAGTCAGAAAACGTAATTCTCGCGGCGAGAGAAAAAGTAAGTGCACGGTATAGGATGTTCTCCCGCGGGTTACGGTTGTTAATATGAACGGCATGGTAAAAAGAGCTCTGATTAGTTTTCCGACGAGGTGGTACGAAGGAAAAGGAACAGCCGCTCCCGGAGAACAATGCGGCCGCGATTAATTGCGGTCCCTTTGTGTCCTTTGGAAATTTCGACGGTAGCGCGAGCGCGCGCCCCTGTAACCCGGCTCCTGACATTCCACGAAGCGGCGCTGTTTGAACGAGCCGCGCGAATAATCAGTTAATATCAACGCCAGTCGAACTCGGGAGAGAAAGGGAAACAGGGAGAGATAGAGAGAGCGAGAGGGACAGAGACAGAAAGAGAGACAGAGACAGAAGCAAAGAGTGAGAAAGAGAAACAGAGAGAGAGAGAGAGAGAGAGAGAGAGAGAAGCAAAGGGAGACAGAGAGAAAGGGAAGCAAAGGGAGGCAGAGCGAGAGAGAAAGAAAAAAGAGAGAGGCGGCGCTCTAACGAGCGGCAATTGACGAACGCGTAACGATCCGATACGACCGACGACTTTGTCCGCGGCGGCTTGAAAATCCGATTCGGAATAACGGGGGGTAGAGGGGGGGAGGGGAGGGAGGGCCCGCCAGCAGCGACAATACGCTCGCGGTATTACGCCCTCTTTTCGCCCCAATCGATAAACGGAACGATTAATCGCGGCGGCTGAATTTGCCCGCAGAGTCTGGCCGAGGGGGGGCCGCCCCCAAAGAAACGATTTCGAGGGCTGCTTGTTACGCCTGTTACGGAACCCGCGGTTTATTTGCCCGGGAAATAAAGTCGACCGATCCCCGACCGCCCTTTCCCTCGATCATTATTCCGCCGTCGATCGTTCCCCGAATTTCTCTTTTTAATTCCGGACACCGCGAAGATGTCTTTAAGACGTCTAATGTAACGATGGCTGGGTGTAAATTGAAAATTTTGGATATAATTAGAAAAATGTTTCATGTCTTAGGAAGCGTATTTTTGACGTCTTCGAAAGATTTTTAGACGTCTTCATTTGTAACGTGGAACGTTTCTAGGACGTTCGTAGGACGTTTCTAGGATGTTTCTAAAACTCCGTAAGACGTTGCTAAGACATTTCTAGGACGTTCGTAGGATTCTCTAGAATGTTTCTAGGACGTTTGTAGGAGGTTTCTAGGACGTTTGTAGGACGTTTCTAGGTCGTTTCTAGGACTCCGTAAGACGTTGCTAGGACATTTCTAGGATGTTCCTAGGACGTCTCTAGGATGTTTCTAGGACGTTCGTAGGACGTTTCTAGGACTTCGTAAGACGTTTCCAGGACATTTCTAGGACGTTCGTAGGACGTCTCGAACGACTACCCTAAAGACTGCCAATCAACGATCAGAGCGTCAAAGTGCGAAAGGTCGGAGCCCGAATAAATATGGCTAAAAATGGCGATGCGACGACGCCTCGTATCGACGCGTGGCAACAAGTGTGTTGTACACAGATTTTAAATAAAACATCGCGCTTCCTTGGCCCCGGCGTCGGTCGCTCTCGCACCGCGCCGTCGTCCCGCCCGAAGGAAATATTTGCAGAGCGTAAAACAAACGGAAGTCGGCGTGGGGGTAATTAGCTACGGTTGATTCCTGTTCGACCGACGCACTGTGGTTCGCTTTGCATGGGAGTGCGGTGTTTATTACTTTTCTAGTAAAATTTCCATTTTCTCGTGACGCATTGTGCACGCCATTCGCAGCTAAGAAATTGAGTCGACTAAATATTAAATTAAAAAATGCAATAGCTTGCCTTCTAAGGATCAGCAGAACAATTCGGATTAATCTAATTTGTTAATTCGTTTGTTTAAAAACGTACTAAATAACACGGAAGGTTTTTACCATGGCGAAAATTGCACAGTTAATTCGAAACGAAAGAGGTGACTCAGGCTGTCCATAAAATGGCGACGATCCGATTTTCCGACGATCGTCGGAGGCCTTTGATAGCCGCGCGATTTATTCGGGCCGGTCTCGGGCCGGTAACCAGCTTGGCCGGCCAACACCGCGACCGGTTTACCGAGGAAAATCCATAAACCGGGTGGCGGCTTGCCGGGGACCCGGGGTCTGTTCCCCGGGATTATCCCGGAAGTGGCTCCAAATATCCGACCGGATCGTTTATTAAATAATATGAGAGAGAACCGGAGTTGCTGGATCAACGGCTGGTAAATCACACCTGCAAACAAGCCGCCTCCGGACTAATTAACGCCCTCCGACCGCGCCCGCCCGCTCGCCCCACCGACAGGCTGTGCGCGCGTCTCTCTCTCTCTCTCTCGCGCTCCTACAGGATCCGTCGCTCGCTCGCTCCCTCGCTCGCTCCACCCTCGGATCCGCTATTGTAAATTGGATCTCTGTAATGAATTCTCCGTGGCGCGGCGGGGCGGCGGGGGGAGACAGTGCGCGCGGCTCGGAGACAATGGACACGTGTCAGCAAGCGTCGCGATTACTCGCGAACAAACGCGTATAATATCGCCTTCGCCGGTCCTGCGCCGTTAGATTCTGTCCGGAGCACCGGGCTACCGGATCCTGCGAGCTTCCTACGGCCCTGGAAAATCGCTATCCCTCAAAGATTGCTTCTCGCGGCGATTTTCTCGCGAATTATACGAGCTGTGATTTTTATAGGCGATAATTGAAGGCGCTGTTGATTTAATTGAGTTTTATTCGATTTTCTTCGCTGCTGATTTAGAACAAATGCTGGACGTCTTAAAGATGTTCATTTTATGGACGATTTAGGTCTGAACGTGATACGCTTTAAAGTAAATTAAATACGTCTTTATAATCAATAGAAGTTAATACCAAGCTTCGTTGGTATAAAAATTATCTTTGGATGTGGTAGAATAATTTTAGTGGTGCCTCAGAGTCACCATTCGAGTGCAAAGGGTTAATTGTCAAACAATAGAAGCGACGACCGATAGTGCTCTGCCATTGAATGCTAAACACGAAATAAATCGACAGAATGGAAGAAGAACTTTTCCAAGGATGAACGCCGTTACACCTTGATGTCTCGCAAGCCGTGCACGGAGGCAGACGATTCCGTCGCCGAGGGTATCAAACCGAAAAGAGGACAGAAGGAGAGAAAGAGCGACAGAGAGCGAGATAGAGAGAGAGAGAGAGAGAGAGGGAGGGAGAAAAAAGGAAGCAGAGCCCCGAAGAAAACGCGTCCGCACACATTCGGGATCGCAGAGATGATTCCCCGTCGGTCTCAAAGGCCGAAGAATTTTCCACTCACGGGAATCGAACTCGCGGCGTCGTCGGCCCACCCCCCGAAGAGCCCGAGATCTAATTCCTCAAACATTTTTCCCGCATTTCCCCCCCCCCCCTCCCCTCCCGCGCGCGCTTGTGCCGGGCTTGAAAGGTTGCTTTCGAGCGGGGAATCCGAGAATCCAATAGTCCGTCGACGACGGCGGCGGGGCCGAGGGCCGAGAGAACCGTAAGGGGGAGGGGGGTGGGGAGGCGTGCAGCAAGGAGAAGGACGGTTTAGGAAGGAGTCGGTGGCCACAAAGCGGGCCGCTTGCCCCGGCTTGTGTACCGATGCACCGTGGGGGCCGCACGGAATAACACGAAATCTCGCCGCGGAAGAAGAGCCGACCAAAGACCGGTTCGTTTCTTGCCACGGCTCGAGCAACGCCGAAGAACGACCGCCGCGAGAATAGCAGAAGGGACCGCCGCGAGAATAGCAGAAGGGAGGGGGGAGGACCACCAACGCCAGGTGCGAGACGACGGTGAAAGAGTTCGCGATAAATTTATCGAGTTCACATATTGAATCCTCGGTGGCCGACGACTTGGAAGTCTCTCTCTCTCTCTCTTGGTCGACAAATAAACGCGGCGACCGTGTCCGGCTACGGTGTATCCCCTCGTCAGGATCTATTCTCCTGTACAGGCTGGCGCGAAAGTCGTCGGCAGAGATTTCCTTCTGCGGCTCCGAATGCCGAGGAAATCAAGATTAAAGATATTGGTTCTGCGGCGAAGGTTCGCCCGGAAAAATGGGATAATAAATTAATTTGATTCCGACGCTTTGCTGGCGATTGTAGTGTGCTTGGTACGGGGTTGTTGGGTGGAGTTGGTGTAAACGTTACTTGGGGTTGCCAAATGGTTTGCTTGGGAGAGGGAAGAAGTTGTTGGGATGTTGCAGGAATTTATAGTATGATTTTATAGTGTGATATTCTGGTATGATATTGTGCTAGAATATATGCTGTGATACTGTACTGTGATCTTGTAGTGTGATGGCCAGTTATCATCGTTCAACAGGATTTTGTGCTGTGATATTGTAGTATGATATTGTATCGTGATATTACGCAATGATATTGTACTATGATCTCGTACTATGATATTACACATTGATATTGTCCTGTGATATTGTACAATAATCATATAGTATTGTATTGTACTATGATCTAACTTCCTATTGTACTTTGGTATTGTACTATGATTTTCTAATATCATATTGTACCTTGCTATTATACTAAGATCTTCTAATATCATATTGTACTTTAATATCATACCATAGCATTACACAAAGTCATCATACCCTGACCTAACAGTACTATAGAATAATACTATAACGTTACACCATGACACTGTCCTATGCCACCATACGATCCTCATCCATTCTTATCCTTTTACCTCGAATCACGCCAGCTCCCCGCCCTATGTGCACACCGAATTCCTGCCCGCCCTGTACACAGCCGCCGATAAAGCGTCTAGCCGACGCAGACAAGGCCCACGTGTTCCCCCAGTAAAGCTCCCCCATCGGTGACACGGGAAACACGGTCCCTCCGTCGTAATCCAGCCGGAAGATGGACGATAACGCGGCCCAGATCCCGATCGAAAAGGAATTTTATTCGGAGCGGAATTTAAGGGCTCCTTATCCTCCCCCGGTCCCTGTTACCTTCTTACTTCCCACGGCTCCCTCGTTTTATTCAAGGTCCTCCCTTCGATCACGATCCTCCCCTTAGAATGCCTCCGAGAGGCATCGCCTCTCCCTTCCGCCCTCGCGGATCCGCCGTCTCCCGTTTCTTACGCGCTGCTCGGTTTCCGCGCTCGATTTCGATTCCCTCCTCGATCCCACCGGCGGAATTCTTTTGTCTCTGCTCAGCGGAGCTCTGGATCGCTCTCGGAACCGCGGGGGATCCTGTTTATCATTCCTCGGGCTTCCAGTATTTTTTTTAACCCTCCCTCGATCTTCCCCTCTTTGCCTGTTATCGATCAGTGCTACGGAGTTGCGTTATCTGTCCGATTAGTCGACGAATTGTCCTTAATTCGCGAGGTATATTTTTGCCTTTTTTTGTGGAGCTCTGGTAGATGCCTGGTGGCTATAGTAGTTCAGTTAATGGTAGATCAGTGACTTTAGCAATGACGGATTTGGAATTTCTGAGCTCAGTTATTGCAATGAAATTTTCAAATAAAATTGGAGTAATAAGAAGTACATTTGAACCCTTTGCACTCGAGTGGCGCCTCTGAAGCGCCAATGAAAATTGTTGTATAATTAAGAAAATAATGTTGACTTTATTGAGGGCACTTCTGTTAAAAGCGTAACAGTTTTACGAGTCACAAGATTCAATTTTATATGCATAAATTATATCAAGTACTATACTACAGCTGATAGAAATAGCAATATTTGAAAAAACAGAAAGTTCCGCCACTTGTCCGAATCTTTTCACGCGTCGCCGGTTGCGTCCTACTCGAAGAACCAGTTCCCGACCCAGTTGTCCGACGTATGACGGATCCGCGCTGCATGTACCCGTTAACACGTGATCCGGAGGCCCGTCCGGAAAAGTGATCGATCTCGCGCTACTTTCGCGAATTAATTCCCGGCGTGTTCTACTTGCCCCGACCGGGAGAACCTATCCCAGAGACTTGCCCGTCCGACTAATGATGGATTCGCGGCTCGATCGCGTCCCGGGCCACCTTTTTTCCCGAGCGGAACACGGAGATATAAGGCGCGCGCTCGGGAAAGTCGATCGGAGGGGAGGGGGTAGTTGTAGATCATGACAGCTGCGCCAACGGTAAACCGGGCTTAAATTCCGGAGCGGAAATATTTCGGGGGAGGGATGGAACAAGCTCGCCCGATTACCGAAATCCCCGGGAACGTCATTATACCCAACGGAAACGAAGTCGGCCGCCGCCGCCGCCGCCGCCGCTAGAACGACAACAACGCGGAGCAATTTGGCCGGCGGTCTAACCCCCGGGGCGTTAGATTAAATCCAAAGCCGAACGGGGCCCGTTAAATCACCGCGACGAAAATTAACGACACTTCCGCTTTAAGTGTATTTTAATTAATCCAACCGTAATAAAGAGGCTCCGCGCGCGAACCGAGACCTGCGCGCGCGCGCGCTCGCCCGTATTTTTTTTTCCTCTCCACGGAGTTTAATGCGGCCGAAATCCGAGGCGCCGGCTTTATTAGCCGGGCCCCGGCCCTAATAAAACAGCCGCGGGAACGCCTGACCGTATTCGGTGCACGATAATCGGCCGTGTCTCGTTTGAAATTCTGCCAGAAACGGCCGACGCCGGCGAACATACTCGCAGAGGCTTATGCTATTTATGCCCGAGAGAGAGAGAGAGAGAGAGAGAGATCCCCGATTCGCCGTTTCCCTAGAAATTATTTATTGTAATGGCTCGGGCGGTGAATAATTTCGATTTTCCGCGACGAATTCGAGCGTTCAGCTCTTTGATAAAATGGAAAAGCTCAACCCTTTGCTATACCATTTTTTTCATAGTTGCAACGATTGGAAGAATGATTGTTGTTGTAGCAGCAATGTCGGCGATGCTGTTCACCGAAATATCTGTTCTATAATGCAACTTGTTCAAGAGAGAAACTTCCAATTCCGCAAGTAGTACGAACCAATCGTTACTTCGGCGCAGGACGTATAAGTCAAACATTGATCCATACGTGGTACACAAAGCCGGCGTAGATCAAACAAGTAGTACAAATTAGCCAATAATCGAGACAGTAGTGTCGGCCGGCCAGTGATCAGACGTGGCTATAGTTGGCGTTTATAAACTTCCACAGGGGTATCCCGTATTGTAAACTATATGCGTATTGAAGCATGATATTGTCTTTTGATATTTTAGTATAATATTGTACTATGATACTGTTCTTTGATATTTTAGTATAATATTGTACTATGATACTGTTCTTTGATATTTTACTATGTTATTGTACTATGATACTGTTCTTTGATATTTTACTATGATATCGAACTATTACATCATAAATGGTTTATGTACCAAATCATTTTCCCCTGAGCTTACACATTATACTATGACATTACACAATGACATACTCTGACCATATATAGTATCATATATTATTATATAGTATCATACTGTACTCTGATATTATACGATAGACTTTTCTATGCCACTATGCAATCGTCTCATAAATCACATATAATCATATATATATATACATATATCTCAGATTATCTTACTGTTGACCTTGAAAGACTCCGGCACATGGTAGGCAATACACCGATCGTGAATCCGACTGCAAACGGCACCTAAATCCGGCTGGATCCCAATAGAGAGAACCAGCGAAGCCGATTGGAAAGGATCAAGACACAATGAGGTCTACGTCAGCGATAGCTGGAAGGGGCTGACCAGAGCGAAGACAATACTAATACGTCACAGTCAGACCGCTATGACATCGGTTTGAAAGCTCTATTGACATCAATTACGTGTAATGAGTGTAAATACCACTGCACACCTTACTCAATTCGATCTCCACCTTAGCAAAGTAGTCTAATAGTATATCAATGAATATGCTATTAATAAAAATTGCTTTCACCTATGGAAAATTATTGATATATAAATATTGCAATATATTATGCAATTCTGAGCCTTGATTTAATATTAAAATAATTTACTGAAATCGGAAATTGTTTGCAGGTTTTTAAAATATTTGATACAGTAAATATTTTTATGGAGACTTCTCATTTTGTTTGGTAACGTATTATTAATAATAAATATTGTGCAATATATTTACTGAAGCTTCAGTAAAATGTCGAATAAATTCGGTAATGAATTGCTGACGCAGAGTGACAGCAATTTTATAGAGTTCTAAAATTTTGCCTCAGCAAAATACCACCTGAAAGCCATGTGCTGTTAAAATATTGAATAAAAATTGCAAACTATAAACATACCCTTAAAATCGTCAGTGATAGCTATATTACTCGCTATATTCATAGTTATTTAACAAGGCAGACTAATTATCTTAAACCCTCATTTTAATTGATTAAAAGCGTCGATTAAAAGTCTTAAAAAAAAGCATTAGAAAAATAATTAAATGCTCTGTCAAATAAAATTTTAAATTTTACTTTAACCCTTTCCAACCATCGTTCCATTGAAATAGCGAACCGATCGCCGCGCTGTCAAAGTTACCAAAAGTCCCGGACCCCGACGATCCTGTTCCACTTAACTTTTTTTCCCCCGAAAAAAAAGGAGCCGCTTCTTCCCGGGTCAGACACGCCGGACATCTTAATAAATCACTGGTCGGAGCGTATCGAGCCGCGCCGGCGATAAATTATCTCGGTGCGCGCGGGGTCGAAACGGCGCTAGATCTCGGCCGGGACAATCTGCATGTCAGAACGATAATCCTTCCTCCGGCCCGCGGACGTCCGCGTAAATAATGAATCGGCCGACGGACGCGGCCCGGCGTTTCATTATTCAGCCGACGCCGCGGCCCGACCCGGCGACCGATTTCCATCCGCCCCGAGGATCCCGGCTCTCGGACGAAGACGTCGTCGCCGAGACGCCGGGAAAGAACCGAAGCGTGGACCAACTTTCCATTTGCAAGGTTAAAAAAATGTTTGCTTAAAATTACTTATAATAATTCACGCTTGCGGAAAACTGGACAAGTAGTAGCTTTTTTCTAACAGTAAAGAAACATCGACGCATTCGGTTTTCATTTATTATTTGACAATGTTGCATTCGAACAAAAAATCCGAAAAAATTGAGTATACGAACCGTGATGGTACCTTATCAGGAAATTAATATAAAAATAACAAATATGTTAGTTTTCGAGAAATCTTCGATTTTCCGATTGTTTTTTGAAATACCTCTGTGAAAATGAGACGGTTTCTCATTTTTGATAATCACAGCTGGCAACTGAAAAATCTGAAAAAATTCTATAACGTGCGGCTCGATGTCCAAGATAAGCGACATTTTTTTCAAAATTGTAGAAAGCCGCTAAAGGGCCTTTACGCGACGACGCCGCGTCGACGGCAACCGATCGTCGCGCGGCGGCGTTCGCTCACCGAATTTACGAGCTCGCGCGAGTCGCATAAAGATGGGTCGATTATCCGGAGACGATGGAGGCGGACGGATTCGACGCGTGTTCGCGCGCGACGAGCATCGCGATCGGCGTCGACTCGCGACGAGCGTCGCGTTATGTTTTATCGGCCGCGTCGGCGTCGTTGCTTGGCTGCCGATCGGCCCGGAAGCCGCGGGCCGAGATTGAGAGTTTCCGAATTCATCGTTCGTTTATCCGCTTCTCGGGGGGGGAGAGGCGCTCGTTCGGGGATATGACTCGTAAAACCGCGGGCGGGGCACGGCGAGCGGTGTCGGGTTATGTTTTCAGGCGCGGTTTTCAAAGGGCGGGGACGTGGGTGTTGATTCGATGGGCGCTCGAATTTAGGGTAAGGAGAATCCGGGGTCGGATCTTTGGGGGTCTCGGTCTCCGATGGATTAGCGCCGCGAAGATTGTTCGCCGGTGAAAGGGGAATCGTTTTTTATTTAATTTTGATATAATCGCAAATTGCGCGATGGTTGGTAGAATTTAGGAAAAATTAATTGAGGTAGTTAAAACGGTCGGAGATGCCGCTTTTGCGACTTTAAAGAGGACAGGACAACACCAGAGTCAATTTAAAATCGTCTATAAAACATCCCAAAAATCTCCATAAAACTTCCACAATATATCTCTCAAACATCTAAAGAATATCTAAAACATTTCTAAGAATTTCCTAAAACATTTAAAACGTCTTAAAAGCTATGAATCACTGCGCAAAAATTCGCTGGAAAAATCTGCATCTCCGTTCACAAGAAACCCGGTCTGAATTTGTATATATTTCTTTTGATTTGATTCGGCCTGTTTTAACGACGTAGTCCTAGTCGAAAATATAACGAGCAACTAGGAGAATTGTCCAGCATAGTGGTTAGATAGGTGTGAGTTAAGGAGCGCGTCGAGCCAAATGGCGAGCAATTATAAGAGCAAAAATTTGTCGGGATTTAAAGGGCCGGAGATAACGTCGCGGGGGAAGGAGGAGGAGGCGGGGTGACTGTTGTGTTTTGGGCGCCGCGGCAATATTCGTGTTTCCCCCGGCCGATTAAATTACCTTATCAATCCGGGGTGTCGTGCATGTAGCATCCCCGGTGCGGCGCATACCGCCGCGCGACAACGTTCGGCGAGCCGCGCGACCCACAAAGATACCGCGCCCGGGGCGAAATTGTCCGCGCGATAGGCGCGAAAAAAAGAACGCCTCGTACGTCACTCCGTTATCGTTGGTTTTAGGTGGCCCTCGTGAAACCGGAGCCTCGCCAAGAAGCTGCTGCGCGCGGTGCACGGTTACACGCGCCGACCGGTTTATACAGTCTCGCTCAAATCACGGAAACTGCGGCTAATAATTAATTTCATTTTCTGGTCTAATAATTAATTTTATTTTCCGGTCTAATAATTGATTTGATATTAACTAAATAGGTTAATTAATTTTATATTAATTTGCGATCTGTTCGAGTATCTATTGCTATTAGATTTCTGTGATTTATAGAAACGAGAGCGATTTTTCAAAGGCGAATTAATCAGCCCATAAAGAATTTTAAGTAGAACAGGTCAACCACTGAATATTAAAGTAACAAAATTACCAAATACAGTATAACAAAAAAATGTTATATATTAAATTTCGTATGTTTGTTGCGAAGAAGAGACCTCAATTTTAAATTCCACGATGCTTCATACCGCAAAATAAATTTTTTAAAATCAATAGAAATCTCTAAATTTAAAAGAATCGCCAAGAGCTCATAACCCCCACATTAATCGCTTTAAAAAAAAAAAATAGTACCTCCAAATTAGAAACAACATACTATCCTCAAAGTAGAATCTTCGCCCTCGAAAACTAGCCCAGGAACAAGATCGTACCATTTTTTTCACCGAACGTGCGCGAAAGCGAAAGGTTCAAGTGGTGCAGGTCGGCGATACGTCGGCCGCGGTCGGAAATCGTGCCGGGAAACGGTGACGCGGCCGGGCATAAATCGGCCAGCACAGCGTCGGACTCGTGTTATATAATTTGAGTGGCAGGTCCGCGGCCGGGTGGTGCGAGTCGATCGATAAACGTGAGAGGGGGGGGGGGGCCAGGGAAGCTGAGAGGGGGGATCCAGGGGTTTTGTGTGATTCGAAGACGGGCGGAGGTGTTAATAAATGAGAGAACGATGGAGTTTCCATGGATCGGATCCGGGACGGCCGTGTGTTTTTCCAGCCTATACAGGGGGTTCATTAATCGTATCGCTTCCGTTCGCAATGGTTTCCGATAAAATCAATATTTACGCAGCGACGCGGGACGGAGGGAGGGAGGCAGGGAGGGTGGAGCGGTTCCTGTTACATGCATCGGTCTGTACGTAGGGGCCGGCGTAGCCCGGAGATATATAGCGACGGTATACATGGGAAATGGGAAAAGTCCACGTGCGCGGCACGGGAAACTGGGTTATCGGGGGGAGGATTTCGACAGGAATTTCTGACGCCGTTTCTCCGCCGCGCTCCCGTTCGATAATCTTCGATCCACTTTACATTTATATTATCGTGGATCCTTCTCTGCGGCGGGGAACTGCCGAACGATAAATCCAGATCCATAGTGTCACGGAATTTGTCACGATCGATTTCACCGGGAAAAATCCCGCTGAAAATGCCGTTCTCCATTTCCGTCGCCATATCTCTCTCTTACCCTCCCTTCTCTCTCTATGCCTTCCTCTCTATTTACCTATCACTCTCTTGCTCTCCCTCTCTCTCTCTCTCTCTCTCTCTCTCTCGATTTCAATATTTCTCTCTCTCTCTCTCTCTCGATTTCAATATTTCTCTCTCTCTCTTTCTCTCGATTTCTCTCTCTCTCTCTCTCTCTCGATTTCTCTCTTTCTCGATTTCAATATTTCTCTCTCTCTCTCTCGATTTCTCTCTCTCACTCTCTATCTCTTTCTTGCTCTCTCTCTTGCTCTCTGTTACTCTCTCTCGCTCCTCCGCCAATCCCAGTTACGAGGAGAGAGAGATGCCCGCGGCGAGCGTCTTACGTAATTAACGTTCGCGGCTTCTGCATTTATAAAATCAATCATCCGGCCGCTAATATTTAATACGGCGTAGTGCGTGGAAATAACGAACAAGCGGTAATAACGGGCATAACCTTAATGCAGGCCCGACAATTATTCACGAGCCGGGGAACTTCAACTTTATACCTCGGGCAGTAGTTACCGTCTGCGGTCGGACGGCATTCATTATTTAGGGAATTCCAGCGATAAGAAAACTCTCTCTCTGTTCTTAGGAAGTTACAATGTAAAGGCAGCTGCGCCGCCGTTCCTTCAACTTTTACCGCAATTTTGTTACGTAAAAGAATTTTTTTCCAGGAAGATCGACTACGGGGTATGAAAGTAGAGAGTTTGCCCTTTAATTTAAGCCTAATTGGACTGTCCTACGATTTTTTTCCGTCGAGTTATACTGTTCAAGAGATATCGCGGTCTGTTGAGGCAGTCGATGGATGAGTTTGGTCGCAGGTAATGCAAGTGTTAAAACACTGGGGACAGAAAATTTGGACTGTATACGATGTGGAGGAGTAGGAGAATTAGGTTCGGTAAGGAACCTTCTCGTTGGCCGATGTCCAAATCCGCCGGATCCAAGGGGGAATTCGCGTGGAACCGAAACTATTTAATTCGCGACAGCTCGAAGTTGGCAAACGGCGCCAAAGAATCGCATTAAAATGGAGCATCCGGTTTCCGTCGAATATAGTCGATCAAGCACCTCGGCAAGTGACTGAGCCCGTAGATCGTCGGATCAACGCGGATTTAAAAAAAAAAATAAATCCAGTATAAAAATAATTTGAATAATGCATTAAAATCTTGACCAAACGACCAAGTAAGTAGAAATAGCAATCACTGATCAGACCACGCATTAATCAACTGAGAAAATTATTTCAAAAGAATTGCCTCCATGGAAACGTCGACTTTTTCGTTAAAAGTCCCCGAATTCTTCTAACCGGGTAACAGTTGCACCGTCCTTAGTACTCGGAGCCATTAATATTCCATGGAAAAGCGAAGGCTGACGGTGTCGCGCGACATAATCGTGAAAACGGTCGAGCGGACAGCACGCGCGGCGCCGCTAAAATTATCCGAAATTTACGAGCGGCCGCGATTAGTAATTAGGGTCGTACGTATGCGGGGGCACGCTCCTACGCACGGATTCGAATGGTAACGGGAAAGTGGCGGCCCTTTAACCCGTTCCTCGTCCACCGCGTTCCCCTAATCCGGCCGCGCGAAACGCGTCGGTGCGCCAGCGAGCTTAGATTCCGGCGCGTGTCCGCGCGCGTGCTCGCCGGACAGGAAGCTCTCTCTCTCTCTCTCTCTCTCTCTCTCATTCGCCGCGCGGCTGAGGCATTAAAGCGCGGCGCCGCAAGGAGGATTCCCGCGCGCGCGGATCCACCACGCCGGTTATTAATTCCCGGCCCTTTATGCCCTCGCGTGCCGACCCGGTTCGCCCGGAATTGTTATTTTACGGCCGGCGTAAAGATTAGGCGAAATTAGCCCGGATGATTTAGCGCCGCTCCGCCGAATCTTTTCCGCTTCCCTCCGCGGAAGATGGAAGGTAGATTAGATACCGGATCGGCCCGCTCCCGACGAGCACCCCGAGATCCGCGCTCGTTAAGGCCGCTACGCGTCGACTTAATTCCGGCCGTTCCAAGCGTTCAACGACGTTTAAACGACGCTTACGGAGCTCGTCGCGAACGGGATCGCGAGGAAGAATACTGCGGACGACTCTGCTCGCCTAGGTTCCGAAGCCTCCGGATCACCTGGGACCACCGATGGCACCTCCGCGATGCTTTGAACACGTTCCTTTTAAGTAGAATGGTTCGGTTTAAGTAGAGTGTACGTATTATGGTCAGACATATTTCACGACGAGAGGTTTTATTTCACTTGAAAGCGCAAATAGATCATTGAAATTATTTTGAAATCAGTTTCAGAGTAGATCAATAATCCGTCTGACCACTGATGGTTATTTCTATTGTTTAAGAAAGTTATTTATAGATTTTAAAGGAGTATCGATTAATTTTCATTTCAGATTAGCGCTTGGTTTGACCAATTTTGGTTATTTCTACTAGCTCAGCTTTTTAGTCAAAATTTTGACTAGATTTGCGAGATCTTTAAAACGGTATATCTCGGCGAAAAAAAATCGTAGGACACTCCAATTAGGCTCAAATTAAAGGGCAAAGTATCTACTTTTATACCCCACAGTCGATCTTCCTGGAAAAAATTCTGTACTTAACAAAATTGAGGTAAAAGTTGAAGGAATAGCGGCAGGTGCCTTCTCCTCGAAACAGTCACAGGAAAATTGATTATCCACGGACATTAAAAATTTTCCTCGTTGCTCAAACAACCATGTATCCCGAGATCGAGGTCCTCTCGTTCCGTAGGGCCCATAAAATTTGATGTACGATTTTTTTCGCAGCTTCTCCCCGTGTATCTTGGATTAATTTAATACCAAACGCACACGATCCGTTCGAAGCGTCGTGAAACGGCTACCAAAAATCGTACATCACGTTTTACGGCTTCTTTATCAAGAGAACACTTCAATCTGCAAATCCGCGACTGTCTGAGCCGAGGATAAAATTTTTCGAAACCCGGCGGCACAATAATCGCGGCAGCGAAATTTAGAGACGGAGAACAATCTTGAACTTTTCGTGCGATTTCTGGTGCTAAATCATTTTTCAGGTGAAAAAGACTTTAACAAAATTTAAAGTAGAGAAAATGAGCCTAGGCAGGTGATCATGCTATTGTTCTTCCCATAGTTACTGCGTCTGAAATATTTAGTAATCTAGTTAGAATGCATCGCGATAAAAATTCAATGAAATAAAAATTCAACGAAATAAAAATTCAACGAAATAAAAATCCATCGCGATAAAAAGAAATTTTTGACAGCAAAGAATTGTTTAACCATTACCGTGGCGGCTTCGCTTAGAGACCGAGGATAGCGTAGGCTAATGCCAGGACCTCGGCGACACCCGGTACGACAGTTTTAACGAGCAGCGCGGGACAAGACGGGGGGTGGGGAGCGCCGGAGTCGCGGAAGTTAGTTTCCGCGCCGATAAATGCCCGGCCTGATGATCCCGCGTCTCCCACGGATCTGAAACAAACAGACCCCCCCAACCCCCCGCGCGAACTTCTCAGAATTTCCAGGATTGCTCCCCAAGCCCGCGATACTTTCCGCGGCCGCTGCTTTAAAGCTCGTTTGAGCCCCGATCTCACGGGAGAGCACGGCGCCATGTTCTACCCGAATAACGCTGTGTTGCAATTGAAAGTGCATTTCTGGTGTAGACAAGACACGATTCTTCGGCTTGCTTTTGTTGTTAGTGATATCGAGAGAGAGAGAGAGAGAGAGAGAGAGAGCATATCGGTGTTAATTACTAGGAATACATTGCAATGTTAAAATAAAAACGATAACTTATCGTTAACATTTTTAATTTTTTGTTAATTCCAATTTGAGTAGTATGTACTTCACATTATTTTTTAATAACTTTTTGTACCATAAAAATCGGTACCATATGCAATAAAAAGCTATAGACTATAAAAAAAAATTTATTAGAAAAAGCTATAGAATTATATAAAAGTTAGCTATATACAATAAAAATATAAAATATCAATATAATTCCAATTTTAATAGTAATCACTTCATATTAATTTTTAATAATCTTTTACACTATGGATATTACTGTGATATAAACACGATACTCATCGCGAAAGGGTTAACCCCACAAAACAGCTCTCTCTCTCTCCCGACAATAAAAAGTCGCTTCACTGGAAGACTCCGAGCGACCTTTGCTCACCGGGAGAAGCAGTCCGGGTCCTCGCAGTCATCGAACGGCGAACAGTGTCGAGTAGGGTGCTCTCGAGCAGGGGACAGGACGACGAAATCGTAACGAGCTGGGACGTCGTTACGTGGGCAAACTAGTTCGCGGTTCCCGGCGATATTCGATGCAAAATAGTCGCGATGGGAATATAGCGTCCGACCCGCGCAAAGTGGTCGCGGGTTTAAACAGTCCTCGCCGGAAAGTTGTCACAGTCCTGTGTAATAGCGGGGACACACGCCGTAAGCGGGCATTGCGGCCAGGAATAATCGCGGCTCGAAACGATATTCGAGCCCGAAGTAGCCCGCCTCTCTCGCGCGTGCCGCTCCCGCGGATTGAGTTGCCCCGCTCTCTCTCTCCCTCTCTCTCTCTCTCGACTCAGCTTTTCAACTGTAATTTCGGTGATAATGTCGGCGAAGATGTAAGCGATATCTGATCGAGGCACCGGGGTCGGCGGGGATTTAGCGCAGCTTGTCGAGATGTAAAGGGGATTAGAATAACGTGGAACCAAACCCAGTTGATGTACAGCCAGCCGTGCAATTCCGTCGCTGAACTCTCGCGACTTTAAATAGCGCGTGGACGACGTGGTCGGACGAGCAGCTTCGTTCGTTAGGAGAAATATTAGGGAATGTAATGTGGTATGGCAAATTTAATAGGAGATGTGATAGGGTTAATTTAGAAGTAAGTGAAATCAGTAAATTGGAGAGGTAGCAAAAATAAATTGTAAGTAAAATATGCATGAATAATAAATATAATACGAGTAAAAATAATCAATAAATTATAAGTGAAGAGTAAATAAAATGTAAGTAAAGAATAAATAAAATATAAATCGATAATAATTAAAATATAAATAAGGTATAAATAAAATATGAATAAATAATAAATGTAGCAGAAATAAGTAATAAATACAGTACAAAAATAACCAAAAAATAAAGTATAAATAAATAACGAATAAATATAACATACAACCAACAAACGTAACAGTTTCAATAATTTTTGCGTTTCCCCCATAGGTTTTTCTTAATTTCCCTATCACCGTCTGTCCGACCATAACGCGAGCATACTACTCTTTGCACACGTATCCCTGTATTCCTCATCGTTTCGAACAGATTTAGCCGGGAAACTCTTCCCGGCACACTTCGATTGTTCTTCCCGTCGGCCATCAATTTCCCTCCGCGGAACCGCGTCCGACCATAAACGCGGGGGGCAACCGCCTCGCGGAAGTTCATCCTGAAAACTGCCGGCGATATTTTCCAATATTTCCGCCGTTCATTTTTCGCTTCCTTTATTTCAACGCGGCGGGGGCACCGACCCCCCCCCCCCCCCCGGCGCCAATAATCCGATATTTCAGGCGGCGGTGAACAATCCGGCCGCGTTTAATAACGCCGCT
>NC_135777.1:22870740-22881840 GCF_028453695.1 Augochlora pura | reverse complement strand
AGCAAACGATTTTCCCGGTAACGGGAAAATGTCAAGTGCCTGGCCCGACGTGGTTTCAATGTCGAGCTTAAGATTACCGTCGTTTAGCGACATTCGACGCGTTCCGATTATGGGAACGGCCCCGGCCGCCCCCCCCCCCCCCCTGGAGCACGATACTAATCGCATGACGGGCCGGGATTGCTCCGGCGACGCGACCGATGTTAATTACTCCTGGTGGCCGAATTTGTGAGATTCTGGGCCAAAGGGTCGGCCGGCCGGGTCGTCGAAAGGCTAAAGGGCGAGAGGATCCCCGTGACTTTGGTGGCGCGAATACCCATAACCGCATAACTGAACGAGCGATACCATCGCTTCGCTGATAACCAAGCTGTTAACCCTTTGCGCTCGACTGGGTGACTCTGAGGCACCGCTAAAATTCTTCTATCTCAAGATAATTTTTATACAAACAAAGTTTAGATTTAATAAATTATTAAACAGTGAAATTATTGGTACGAGTAACAAGAATCAATTTTTTATGCATAAAAATGCACTTTGTTACGTAGAATGGAAATATTAGCAGGCACAAAAATTATTTTAGATTTACAGTTGAAATAGCATCGAGTGCAAAGGGTTAATTCTATATTTTTACGCGTAAAATATAATTGTAATGGTGCAGTAGTATTATTCGGTGAAATTGTTAATAGATATTCCTGTTAATAATTTCGATTGTAAGAAGATTTCGTGTTAGTAATATATAGGTCAGTGAAATTGAATGACATCTCTATGGTGATTCAGATAGCAATCTTCGACTTTGTTATTAACTATTATCGCGCAAGAAACATAGTTTTCCACAGCTCAGAAAATATCACAAATCTTTTTTTTCAATGAAGTTTTTATATTTCATATTTACACGCCCCAAAGTGTCTTCACTTTGTTATCGAAACGGCCACTGAAATTCGACGAATATAATTGACACGATCAATCGAAACACTTACTATTACCACCGCCACTTAGAAAAAGCACAAAGAACCGATCGAACGCGTTCGATTCGCAATTACCCGGCGAAACACCCGGCGAACATTTATTTCGCTCCGAGCCGCGCCGAATCGATAAAGATTCTCGTACCGGGAGCACCTGATTTAAATAATTAATCACTCGAGGCGACTACCGGCCCTCCGTTAAAAGGTTTCCATTAAACAATACTCCGCGGCATCGTTTCGCGACGCTCGAAACTTTTCTTCCTCCAAAGAACCTTAAAACCCTGGCCGAGCGCCGCGGATTCATAAAGAAGTTTCGCAAATGGAATTCAACGGGGACCGATTTATCTCGATCACCGGGGGATCTGGGGTGGTATCAACTCGTTTCGGGGTCGCGCGATGCGCCGGATGTATCATCTAAGGCCGCCACCATTAATAACTCCCATTCATGAAATTACTGCCGGTTACCGGAGAGCTCTCTGCCAATGGAAATCGATCGCGCTGGCGGCGTTGGACGACGTCGATGCTCGGTGACGACACGGTTCGAGCGAATCGAATACGAACATGGCGTTCTAATATCAGGGTTTGCCATAAGATGTTCCGGGATCGCAAAGTAGACACTTTCAGCTTCAATTTAAGCTACCTGAAGTCCAAATTGCTCCACCGGAAAGTTGTTGAAAACTCGCCCAAAGTCCAAAAATGAGCCCCAGACAGCCTAATACCCCCGAAAAGTTGATTCAAAAAATCATAAAAAAATCTCAGGCCGTTTTACGGGAATGTACCTTCGATTATTACTTGCTTACTCTCCTTGAAAAATTCTGTCGTGAAGAATGAGAGAAATCCGACATCAAAATGAAAACGCGGTTCGAAGAATATTTTGCAATTCTGAACTGTTTTAGAGAAAGGGCATAGTGAAACTTTTGTCAAAGTTGTGTTGAGGCTTCTGTCGCAATTATGTTGAGGCTTCCTGAGAGATGAATAATGGCATCCTCAGATATTTAACAAGACAATAGATCAGAACGTTTCGTATATAACGCAACGAATGAACCTTAAACAACAAATACCGTCCATTGATTTCGCATCAAGAGAGAACTTATGGCGCCACCGTAATACACCTTCCATTAGCTCGGCGAGGCCATCAGACAGTCCAATGACGCCTGTTTCGGTCAAATACGGCTCTCTGGAAGCGCGTCCTTCGCGGATAATGGCCGCGGGTCAACGCGGTCCGCCGCGCTAACATCCGTGCGAGGGTCGCCGGCTCTCCTGCTTTTAAGTAGTAAAGTTTGGTAATTGTCGGACGGCGGGCGCTACGAGGCTGTTACCCGGCCCTCCTCCCCCGAGACACCAGCCGCTGGGTGTTCCTCCTCGTCGACCCCCTCCCCGCTCTGCTCCTCTGTCCGAACGAGTGCTAAGGGTGCCTATCGTTGACCTTACAACCCCTGGGAAGAGATACGACCGCGGAAACGTAAAAATCCTTGCTGGGTCCGGAGTGCCCTTTACTTCCTCTCCGATGCTTTCTTGATCATTTAAGACGACGTTTTATCCCGCTTCGACGCTCCTTCAATTTTTTAATCGTCCCTTCAACTGAGTTTCCTATGGGTTTAGTACGAGTAGCTTAATTTACTCTCTCAGCGATACGGTAATTGCAATTTTTGTTTATGGCACTGAAAGGGTTGGTGAAAGGCACTGAAATTTAAGGTAAAATGTTAAGGTTTTTGTACTCCCTTAAAATACAAAATTTTAGCTAAATCGAAACGATTGACGTATTCGAAGCTAAACAATTAGAGTCGTTACAGAATTACTTCCAACATATTATGTACATTCTCGAAATATTGTTTCAACTCTCTATGATTTTTTACTGCTTACAAAGAGCTTCGATCAATTTTATATTATGTAAGCCCGATTATAGGGTCAATAATTTAAGTACTGCAACCCCGTAATAGTTAATGAACTAAAATTTTAAACAGTTCAGTCTACGGAGAATCGTTCGATTAAAAATTTATGTAGTCCGATCTAGAAATAATCGACTGACTAAAAATTGTTTAACTAGATCATTGTAATCAAGCTGTAATCACTGCAATTAGCTGAAAATTATTTAAGTGGCTCAATCTAATCGACCAGCTAAAAATTATTTAAGTAGCTCAATCTGATCGACCAGCTAAAAATTATTTAAGTAGCTCAATCTAATCGACCAGCTAAAAATGGAAGTTAGCTCAATTTATTAACAATTAACCGATTATAAATTTAAATAATTCAGTCTTCGAAAGCATTAACCAATTATAGATTTAAATAATTCGGTCTTCGAAAGCATCAACCGATTAAAAATATAAATAATTCAGTCTACAAAACCATCAACCGATTAACAATTTCAACAACACCTTCTACCAACATCCAGCCACTGAAAAGATCAACCATCGTAACCAAGCACTAACCCAGTCATCAAACCGCTGAAGCGAAACAACCGGCTGAAACTAATCCAGCGAAAAATTTCAGTAGTACAGACCCGGCGATGGTCGGCCGAAGCATCCGAACCAACGACGCCGCGGCGTTCCGAAGAAAACCAGTTCGGCCGCGGCGTTCGCGTTCGGAAAGCCGCCGCGGACGGGGGCATCACCGGCGCGAATAAATTTCACGGTCCGACCATAAAGAGAAGCTACTACTTCCTGCCTGGCTCGCCGGAAAGTTAGCCCGAACGATGGTAACCGTTAGGCATTGCTCGCAGATGCGATTGTTCCGCGCGGTCCATCAATCTTCCCGGCATAATAAACCCGCGCCGCTCGTTCTGACCATAAAGGCGAGCCGCTACTGCAAACTTCCGGGGGCCGGGAGCGGGTTGAATGTTTCGGCGCGTATTCCGCGGAACGGCCCCGTGTGCTCAATCTTCTTTTAACAGTCCTACGGAGGCGTCGATCCACCCCGCCTCCCCCTCCACCACCGCAAAAATCCTCGCGGCGGCGGCCTCGGTCCTCGCGGTTCCGGTATATAAACCGCGCCTTCGCTGAACTTCCAACGAACGTAATAACTACTTGGTTAGGAGCAATGGTAACCGTAAGGAATAACGAGATTGCTGAAAAATGCTACGATATAATTACAAAGCTGTTGGGGGATTAAGACTGTTAATTAATATTTTACTTACTCGTCGTATTCACTCAATTCTATAAATTTAATGTGAATCGGAATTTTAATTATTTTTCATGCGTTTATTCCAGTATATGTTATATTTCTCATATGTTACCTATCAAAATATTAAAACAATAATATATTTATATTCCATTGTGGATTTATATATTTATTTCTATTATATATTCTCTTATATATTTCTCATGCTATATTTATACTTATAGCATATGTTATATTTCTTGTACGCTATCCATCTATACATATATATCTTCTTAATTTTATATTTATTTATTTATTTCTATTATGCATTCTCTCAGATTTATTTCTATATTTTACCATTTATATATTAAATTTCCCATATTTATTCACTACATCGTAGCATATAAGGTGCAAACGATCGCGTTATTTTGCAATAATTCATTTCAATATTATTTCCAGTCAAACACCGATTGCCATATTCATACATACAGTATAAACTATACATAGAATAAACTATCGTAGCTCCTAGCTTTTTCTCAAAGAGAAAGAGCCAGTCTTCTCTCAGCCTCTCGCGACTCGCTCTCTCTCTAACAGCAAGAAGAAAGTTCGCGCGGCAAATGGACTCGCAGCGGCGACAGCGGTGATCCCGGAATCAACGGATGTCCGACGCCGGAAAGAAAGATAGCCAACTCCGTTGGAAGAAACACAATTATGATAATAAGTTCGCGAAGGCGAGCGGACGGGGGCAAGAGACAAAGTGGAAGGGGAACGGAGATTCGAAGGAGAAGCGAGCAGGAAACAGAAGTCTCGCGACGATTTCTAAACGAGAGAAAATAACGAGAGGGAATATAGCCGTGGGCGGCCGTTCGAGGGGGGTGAAGTCTCCCCCCCTCCCCGGCCCCGCATTAATTGCTCGTTAATTCGCGCGCCCCGAGAAACACCGACTAATTGTCGAACGCGAGAGATGATCGCCCGCGGCCCCGCGCCCGTTCCCGGCTGTCACCGCTCTCTCTCTCTCTCTCTCTCTCTCTCTCTCTCGCTGGATAATTCATCGTCTCTCTCTCGTCTGCCTGTCGCCGAGGACACCGAAAAACGGGCCAAGACGGTCGCAACGTGCGCCAGACGATTGCCGAATGAGGTTGAAAACGTTGCACGCCTAAATTGCTTTTCGATCTTATACGGATGTCTACAGTTCGTATTTTCTATCGTATAAGAGATCTTCCGTTATATCTGTTAACCCCTTGCACTATAATAACGAGTCAGGCTCGTGATAATAATTTCTTACAAGATTTACTAAATGTGAATATTATTCATTTCTTCTATATTTAAATGAAATTGAATTTCTCTATTATCGAAGCATAGAAACGAAATTAAATAAAGACAATACAAGGAACGAAAACGATCCAGTCCTATTAAGAAAAATATTAAGAACAAATAAGTCCTGATCGACGCAGCGTGAAAAGAGTCGTAGGGCAAAGGGTTAATCATCGGATTTTACAAAAATTCTTGCCATTTCTTTTCTCGAGACTCGATTAAACTACATCGAACGAGTTTTGTACATTTCGTTCGAATACACTCTTTTGGTGTGGGACTGAAAGGGTTAAACGCCCCCCACCCCTCCCAAAATCAGAACTCTGATAAACGACCAGAAAACAGACGGCTCCCGTCGCCGCGCGAGATCCGGCGCTTAACACGGCCGACGGGAACGAAATTGATTGGGTTTCTCGCCGGGTAAACAGAAAGGGTTAAAACAGAATTAAGAGGGAAGCGAGGCGTCGGAGTTATCTCCGGTGAAAATCTTCGTCCGAATTCCGCGGAAGTTTAAGGAAGCCGGCGGGGGTGGTGTGCCCGGCCAATTAAAGTGTAATTGAATCGCCTTCGAGAATTAATTCGACGTCGAATCTCCGGGCACGGAGCGACGACGACGGCGGCCGCCGCCGCTTAATAGTTCCGTCGATTATTCGCCGGCCAGTGTCGACGACTATAATCGGCTTATCGGACGATTATCCGCCGGTTAACGTTTTTCCGGTCGTCGCGAAGCTATCCCCCCTTCCCCCCCCCCCTCCCGCCGTCTTGACGTTCTCCGCCGTCGGTTCCACCCTCCCCGTCCCCCGGTTTCACCATCCCCCGTCTCCCGGGTTCCGACCTCGCCGCCCCGATATCCACCGGGGAAATTCGTCGCGAGGAGACCTCCTCGGCTTTTCGATCCGTTGGGCCGCCGTGTCGCCGAGAGCCTTAAGTTCCCGTAACTTCTTAATCAAATCCAGCGGATGTGGAGGACCAGGGGCGAGGAGGGGCATTCCGCCGGCGAAATTGTAGCCGCCGCCGCCGTCGCCTTCCCTATATCTTCTTCCGTGCAATCGAATCCCGGGATATTACGGTTCATTTAATATTTAAAGTCTCGCCCCGCTCGTTTCCGCGCCGGCTCTGCGACTGCACACGCTCCGCGGCCTACGAGCCACCGCTTCGGACTCGCGCGCGGCCGCTAATGAAAGCGAAGAACGCTGTCTTATTATCGCTGCCCCTGGTCTTGGTCGAGGCGGAGGGATAAGTTTATTTAAGCCGGTTCTATATTCTTGGTTCTATACATTATATTATATTGTAGGGTTTTTTCCGAGTATGCATGGTCGAGTGTCATAAAATGGTAATGAATGGGACGGATGGCGACAGAGTGTTTGGGCGACTTGCGAGAAAAAGCGAGAAAAAACGTGAACCAGTAAATTGCGGCCGCGGTTCCTAATCGAGACCCAAAAATCCAAGAGCGAGAATCTCGGAGGGGTTGTTCGGGGGGGGGGGGGGGGGGGGGGTGGTAGGTGGTAAGAGATTTTCAATTGGCTTCGTTTCGAGGAAATCCCGACGGCGTTCCTCGTTATCATCGGGCGAAGGCGAGAGCGAAAAGGGGCGGAAAGAATCGGCGGAAGAGGAGCCCCGGTCGATTCCTCTTCGTCCCCTGATAACCTCGCCTTACCAACCCGTCCCCCTCTCTCTCTTTCTCTCAACCCTGTTCCCGTGCTCCGATTTCTCGGGGAAGGTTCGCAGAGTGTCGCGGATACCGTTAAACTCTCGTTCGGTTCGTCCGGGGTTGGTCCCCGCTTTAATATATTTCTCTCGCGCTTGATTCCACCCAACCCTGCCTACCTCCTCACCCCCCCCCCCCCTACGATGTAGATTGCGAGGTTGCGGGGGAGGGGTGCGCGCCGCTCGACTTCCCTTCCGCTCGATTTCGCCGACGCGCAACCAACCCCCCGCGACACGGGGAGCCCTGAGAGATCCGCGTCGACGACGTCGACGGCGTCGTCGAGTGTCGCAGATAAGGCGTCGCGACCCCGGACGACGACTGTTCCCGTGGATGTCGCGGGGAGGGGGGGCGGGGGGTTGCCACCCTCCCCGACGATGCCCGGAGACGGGAACGACGCTCGCTGTATTGGAAAATAATTTATGTACTCGAGGACTAATGTTTTTTGTCACGGGGTTGTTGGAATTGTTTATGGGGCGGAAGGGCGAATGGCGTGTTGCGGCGGAGGAAGCAAAAATTGATGGGGCTGAATTGTTCCGGGGTAATATCTCGGGGCAAATGATGGACGGTGTTTTTGGTCGATGATGGAAACTCGGGATATTATTTGATGTTAAATTGGAAAGGAGGGGGTGGTTTTCTTTTTCGAGGGAAAATCTTGGTCGCCGAGGACTTTAACACGTTCGTCGCCGCGTCATTCAGTTATGGTTGACAGGTATGCTTCTGCGGGGGACCCGTCACCCAAATAAGGGTGACGCTCCTCTTATTCAAGATATTATTTATTTAATTTACGAAAATCCCGTTTGCAGCACAGGAATTTGATGGAATAAGCACCGACAATTGCGAAATATACAAAACAAAAATACTAAAAATTCGTACAATATTATATTTGTTATTCGTTAATTTATATTCAATGTATAAAATATAACGTTATCCTATGCGTTCCAACTACCGAGTTTGTTCCTACGAACGTGTTGATATAAGTACATGCTTTGTAATATCAACTTTTAATACCAACTTTTTTCACCAAAATTTCACCAAATTTTTTCCCCAAAAAAATTTCTCCATCAATTTATGTCAAATCGAAAACCACCCTTGGAATAAGCCACCCATATTGGGCGATATTTGGGATATCGCCGAAATCGCATCTTCCCGAAACATAGAAGTCCCGAAGTCATAAAATAGCAGCGCTGGTTCGCGGATCACCGATTAAATTCGTAATTATTCAAAAGCCAGCACGGTGTAAGACAAACATCCGTCGACTCTCGAAAGGGGGTTGGTTGCAGCCGGTCGGGAAACACAGGAGCAGCGTCCGCGTGCCGCGCGTCCACCGGATAATTTCCAAGTTGCCGGTGTCTCGGGCAACCCCGATAAATCATGCCACTCACTCTCTCTCTCTCTCTCTCTCTCTCTCTCTCTCTCTCTCTCTCTCTCTCTCTCTCTTCTTGGAACCGCATTCTCCGGAGGAGAAAAAACTGCGCCCTCCCCGCCGCACCGCCGGCCTTCGGCCTTCGGCCTTCGGCCAAAGTACACAAGCGGCGCGGTTCAAAGAGCCCTGCGGATGACCCACGCACCGGTCCGCTCGATCCACGGTCCGAGTTTACTTAGCATTGCTGATGCACTATCCACTTGGCAGGACCCTTGGCGTTCGAACAACGCCAGGAAAGAGCAGCGTAGGTGGAGGAAGAGGGGGCCGGGGCGGGGAGATGGAGGAGACGGTCCGTGGGACGCGGTTTGATCAAGCTTTACCTAGCCCGGGCCAAGGCTAATGGGTGAACGCCGAAGATCGCGAACGGGGGAGCCGGTTCTGTTTGAGAACGGATAGCGGATCGCTTTCTAATTAATAGCGAGCCATCGGGAAGGGCTGCGAAAGCGCAGCTGTTCTCCCCCATCCCTCTTCCGCCGCCGCCGTGCTGCCCCGCCACGATATTTCATCCCCTCGCGCTTACCACGCCGAAGAAAAACGCCAGCCAGGCGATTAATCGTCCCATCCGGCGGCCCATTGATATGATCCCGGCCGCATAATTGATTCGGGGGCCGTCGAAGACGGGATCCGAGGGCCGTCTAACCTCTCTTCTCTGTCGGCCGCGGCTTCTTTCAAGCGCAGCATTGTGGCGCGCGGCCCCATCGATACCGTCCCGGCTTCCCTGAATCCTTGCGGTTTCGCTTTCGTGATTTATCTTCTCCTCTCGCTAACTCGAATTATTCTTTTTCTCTTGTCGCGGCGCTTTATTTAATTATTTATTTTTGAGTTCGACCGTAGCAGGTTCGCACCACGATTTTGTATATGATAGAAAAGCTCTTCTTTAATTCACCCCTTTGGAGTTATTTTATCATTGGCAAGAATAATTCCGTTCTTCGTCGTGCCCAAGTAGAACGAGAAATTGCAATTTATTCCAAATGTGTGCTCGCCGTAAAAGTTAAACATTTGTGATGGTAAAACAGCTGGTTTTTGGCTCATCCTCTTGCCAGAGGATACGTTTTATCGTTGGACCGGCGAGAATAATTTTATTCATAATTCCTCGGTTGGACGAAGAATCGCAATTTATTTAAAACGTTTGCGCTGTATAAGAAATTAACCGCGCGAAATAATGGATTTACCCCCACTTCTCTTGCGATATATTTCGTGACTGAACTATAGCTACTACTGTTTTATTATCAATCATACCCTAAAGAAATGCAATAAATAGTCCCTACATAAAGAAATGCAATGCATCTAAAACACAGTTCGACAAGAATACCTAATTTATATTTATTTGTACCAGCGAAATATCATCTTCCGTCGATTCGACCTACCCGAGAAATTTCTCCTGTTTCTCTCGAAATCAATTTCAAGCCGTCCGGAACATATCTGATTCCCAACTAATTACAAAGTCGAAGTTCGGGCGGGCAAAGTTCCGCGGAAGATTTTCTCGTATTTACACGTTTATCGATCGAGGAATTTCGAGCGGGCTGCCTCGAAGCACACTCCGAACAAGTTACGGAACAGCGATATTACCGGCATTCGTACAATCACGTAATTAGTATTTAGCGAACTCTTGCAAAGCAACGTGGCACGGGGGAGGGGTGTGTTTAACTTAATGAAAATCAATGGTTTCGGAAAACTGGATCGAGAATGTTGAGGCGTCACGGCGTCGTCAGTTCTAGCTATGAATTGTGACGCTATAGTAGCTGTGGCTAAAATGTAGGACAATTGATTCAAGTCTAAATTAATAAATAAATAGCAGCTGGTTAGCTAAAAATCAAAAATTCTAAGCTCAAAAATAGACGGCTAGGCGCGTCCATGTCATAAAGAATATTAGCGCACTAACAAATGTAGAACAAAATAACAAAATTTTCGACGGTACACGACGGCATGTACGTGTCTTCTCTCTCTCTTTTTTTTGCTGAAAGAGTTCGGCTTTCGAAAATTCATCGGATACGGAGCGCGCGTAGCTCTCCGCGTCTATAACAAGCGGAAACGGGCAACGGGTAATGAATAGACAGACACGTTAGCCGAGTTTCATTCAATGGCGAAACTCGTCAGAAATTCGAACCGAAATTTTTTGCAAACGAACCGACCTATGGAACGGAGATATCGCCGATACAGTTTCATACTATTTTATGTCGTATAGAATCACCACCCCCTACCACCTCCCCGGGTTACGACAAACCGTTCCGTACTAGCCCCGGGGCATTGTGCGCCCCGCCCTCTTTGAAGATAAAACGCCGCACGCTCCGCGGAATGAAAAATAGAAAGCAATTTCCTGGCAATTAGAATCGGCCTTCTACCGGGACGAGTCTCTCTGTCGATTGTTAGCGCAACGTGTTTCACTTTAACCGGATAGCCGAACAATGGAAGGCGCCGTTTTTATCTGTCCTAATTCCTTTCGTCGATCCGTCGCCGGACACCGACGTGTTCGCTGTTGTATGATGTAATATTAGTGCACGTTGTGTTATATATTATGCATTATATATTGTATATTGTATATTATATATTATATATGTATTAGACAATGTATGGTACATTAACTATGCAGTCTATTTGCGAAAGCA
>NC_135777.1:22869045-22870640 GCF_028453695.1 Augochlora pura | reverse complement strand
ACCTTCCAATTTTTCGTGTAACGATAAAATCGCGAAGAACGACGGCTGGGAAAATACGAAACGTAATTTTATATAGTAACGGGCCGAACAAAGGAGAGAAAAAAAAGAGGGGGAGGGGGACGGATACGAAAACACGGACAGAAATGTTATTTGTATTTTTCGGCGCTCTCGACGCGGGAGTAACAAGAATTTTTAGCTAAAGAAAAAAAAGAATTTCAACGAATTATTATTCTTCCGGCTCGGCGGACCCCTTTTTTTTCTCGCCGGGGGGCGAAATTCAATTCCGGCCGTGCTTCAAATTTTCCTGATGAACACGCGCATTTGCATAAAATTCCGCGGCTTTAATCATCGATACGTTTTTTTCGCTGGAATATCAAAAAATGAGGGGGAGGAAAAAAAGGGGTGCCGGCGTTGCACGATGGAATATAATTCGACTGTGCGTGTATTTCGATGAGCGTTTCTGGAGAGGGAGAGGGGAGAGGGGGGGCGCGTGCGTCCCCGCGAATTTCAATTATCGTAATCAATATTTTCGCCGGCCGAAGGGAAGTGCGGCGTTCCTGCGTTACTTATCATTCAAATTCACGGAAATGTCGCCGGGTTTCGGCGAGCAACGCCGTTTATTGAAACGCGTACTCGTCCGCCATGATATTCCAAAGGACTTTGTAGGAATCGCATGATTTCTTCCTGTAACCGGTCAGGAAATTTTTCGCGCACTTTCTACGGTGATTAACCCTTTACTGGACTTAGACGAGACGAATTTTTAATCCGGGGGCACGATAATTGAGGTATCTAACTCCAATAGCAAGGTTATGTCGAAATAATCGCGGTATTAAAAATGCTGATTCGATCTCAAATTAATTGTATTAAATTGAATTATTAAATTCCAGAATTGGAGTAGTAAGTTACTGAACTGTATTATTAAATTAATGGATTGAATTACGAAATTATTAATTATTGAATTATTAAACTATCGCATTTAATTACTAAATCATTGAACTGAATTATTGAGTCACGAAATTACTAAATTAAACTATTAAATTACTGAATTGAATCGAATTAAATTATTGAATTCTATTATTACATTATTAAATTAAATTATCAGATTCTATCGTTACATTACTGAACTAAATTATTGGATTACTGAATTGTATTATTAAATTACTGAATCGAATAATTAAATTATTAAATTCTGAATTATCCAATTATTTAAAAAAAATGTTTAAAACATCTGTGCATTACTCTCAGCTTACTAAAATACTTTCAAGCGAAAATATAATGGATGCCCGTTCGACTCAGCTGCGTTGCGATCGATAAAGATAAATCTGCCCGAGTGATATTAAAACAGTGGTCGCCCGTTCGAAGGTTAACAGCGTTCTAAAAATAAAATTCCTAAAAACCACTTAACCGCGCAGCTGTTACGCGAGAGAATCCTTTATCAATTCGACTGGCTCTTTGTCTCGATTTCTCGGATATTCCGGGAAACGGTGTTATGATAGGAATGTGAACAAGGGGCACGCGAGAGAGAGAGAGAGAGAGAGAGAGAGAAAACTTGAGTATCAGAGAACTAGAGAGAGAGAGAGAGAGAGAGAGAGAAC
>NC_135777.1:22855779-22868945 GCF_028453695.1 Augochlora pura | reverse complement strand
AGAGAGAGAGAGAGAGAACTAGAGTGTCAGATAGAGAGAGAGAGAGAGAGAACTAGAGTGTCAGATAGAGAGAGAGAGAGAGAGAGAGAACTAGAGTGTCAGATAGAGAGAGAGAGAGAGAACTAGAGTGTCAGATAGAGAGAGAGAGAGAGAGAGAGAGAGAGAGAGAGAGAGAGAGAGAAGCCTCTAGGGAGGCGGGCGATAATCTAGATTCCCGCAGAAGACAGAAGTCGCCGTTTCAGAGTCATTAATCTCGGCGCTCGCGGCCGGAACAATGGCCGGGAGCCGTTAAGTGTTTCCATTGAATCGCGAGGACCGGTCCGCGAAAATTCTTCGAGGAGCTACGACCCCACGGAGACACGGCTTTTTTAAATATCGCCCGCGAGCCGGACACCTGCGAGTCCCCCTCCGCGAACTTTTAATGAAAGTGTTCGCCGGTGAAACGAGAATCTCTGTTTAATAAAAGGAACTCCGAGGGCGCGTTTTCCTCTCGGAAACCTTCGGTTTCGAATTTATTACAATAATAACCAATATTATACAGTAACAACCTAGACAATTGCACAGAAATATTATCGCATAAATTATATTATTTAAAGGATTACTATAACAAAAAGACTACTGTAATAAAAAAAAAAGTAATGAAAGCATGAAATTGAAGTAAATTTCAGTAAATCGCGTCTTTTCACTTTTTGTCAGCGCAACGTCGATGGATTTTATTGTTCGTTTATATCCGTTAAATAAAGCATTCGAACGTTACAGAATTTTCCCGGCTTTCGGCGCACGGCCGGCGAAAGTGTTAAATATTCGGACGCGATAGACGGTTCTTTTCGGCGCCGGGCAAAGCTCCCGAATCCTCTAATTCGCCGCAAAAAGCGAGAAACTTTGCCAGTTTTTTGATTCCTGTAACACGGCTGAATTTTTCAGTTCCCTCCCCCCCACCGAACCGCTGAATTTTTCATTGCTTCCGGAACCATGAATTTTTTAATCCATCGAGCGCGGTCCGATTCGCTACGGCTTGTTCGAAAGCTCGCGCCGCGCTTTTTTTTTTTTTTTTTATTCGTTGCCTCTAAACTTATGAATTTTTTGGCTGTTCGAAACCTACGGATTTTGTAATTTCTACGTCGACAAATGTCGGGTCGTGTTTGCCGACGGAATATTCGAGTTTGGACGGAAAATGTTGTGTACTTTGGTACACGGATGTTTAAATGAACGGAGGGTGGTATAAATGTACATTTAACGTTAGGGCTATCGAGCCTTAAAAGAAGCCAATTATTTATTTATTTAAATAAATATTTAATTCTTTGCGACTGTATTAACTGGTATAAACTGGTTTGAATGAATTTTCATTGAACGTTCAGTAATATATAATATGCAAGATTAAGCAATTCTTTTTTAAGGTTTAAATATACGTAACATAATAATATTTTTTAAGTCAATATAAAAATAAGAAAAATGAACATATAGCTTTCGTGTCTTAGAATAGACATACGACTGCAAAGGGTTATATGGAAATTATTATATGAATGATTATAGAAATTAAAAATGATTATATTACTTATTATACAGATTAAAAATTATTACATGACTTATTACAAAAATTAAAACTTATTATACAATTTAAAAAGTATTACACAAGTGGTAGTACAAATTAAAAATTGTCTCACGAATTACCATACGAATCACAAATGGTTCCACAAAAATTATAAAAAAAGAAAAATACGAGTCGCCGGACAACATCGAAATAACGACTAACAACGTCCGAGAAAGTAGTTTAATTCTTGGAATCGTAGGCCCGCGCCGAAAACTTCGCGCGCGGGGTTGCGAAGCGAGAGAGAAGGGTGGGGGTAGCACAGCACCGCAGCGAAATTTATGGTCGTAGAGGCGCTTCAGGCCCGGGAGCCCTCCTTCTTCCATTTCGGGTTCTTTCGCAGTCGGCCGAAGGCAAAAGGAAGAGGGAGGGGGGAACGTCGACCGACAGCTACAAAGGAACCGGGAGGGCGCGCAGAAAAAGAGATATATTCGCCGTGTTCGGTAATTTATCGGAACGGGTCTCGGGGCCGCCGGTGATTCGAGAGATTCGCCGGACCGATCGAATATCGCCTCCGACGATCCCGGGGAATGCAAAACAACCGCGACCGGTTTTAGCCCGAGCCCCGTGATCTATGTCTCCGGGAAAACGTTGCTTTTGTCCGAGATTTAACACCTCCGCGTTTCGGAACAATCGCCTATCGGAAAGAAGCTTAAACCTTTGCACTCGAACGGTGACTCCGAGGTATCACTAGAATTATTCTATCACGTTCCAAAATCATTTTTATAACAATAAGATTTAGATTTGAAAAATTGTTGAGCAGTACAGTTCTAGATAATAGTTTTAGAAACGAAACGAGTCGCCTTTGTGGAAGTAAGTTTGCCGTAACCGTTGAATAGTTTATTGGAATGGTCCCGGCAATTATTCATCTTCGATTGCATAGCTTCGTTAGGAACAGAATTCCGCGCGATTTAATTACATTCGGATTCAATTTACCCTGTTAATCGCTGCTGGAATTCACTTTCCCGATTTAATTGCGTTTGTGTTTCAATTGCGTCACAAGTCGGCCACGTTGTGTTTCAATTACGCAATGTATTCAATTATTATTGTGTTATAATTATGTAATAAGAATTCCATATTGTGCTTTAATTAAACAAGAATTGAAATACGTTGTGTTTCAATTAAATAAGAATTGAACTATGTTTTTTTTTAAATTAAACAATAATTGATCCACGTTGTGTTTTAAATTAAATAAGAATTGAACTATGTTTTATTTAAATTAAACAATAATTGATCCACGTTGCATATAAATTAAACAATAATTGATCCACGTTGCATTTAAATTAAACAATAATTGAACCATGTTGCATATAAATTAAACAATATCTAAACCACATTGTACTTCAATTTTTGTTAATTAAATATAAATTACCCCACCTCCATGACAAAGAAGAAACTCCAAAAAATTCTCCAAAAGGGTTAACGTACACCGAAGCAGCAAAATCGTTAACGAATTCGTCGACGAGACAAAAATCGAAGCGCGTTCGCGCGAAACTTTTGGGGAACGGTGGGCCGCGAAAAACGCTGAATTTATCTTCGAATTAGGGGAACCGGCGCGGTCGGAAAGAAAGCGGAGAAGCAACAGTGAAGAGAGGGGGTAGTGATGGGGGGACGAAGCGGTGAACGGAGAGAGAGACCGGGAATGTAACCGAGCGGAAAGCGAGCCGAGCCGAGCGAAATACAAGTGAGTTACCGGTCAGACGCGAGTCACGGAGTGTGAAAGATGGGCTTTCGATAATCGAACGGTGAACCGGATCAATTAAACCCCCTCCCCGGAGGTGGGAGCGGGCATTAATTATTGAAGGTGTCGTCGACAGTTTCCTATCGCACGTGCGATCGAAGCGCAATATTCGGGACGAGTTCAGGATTTTCGCCCGCGGACTAGACGACCTCGTCTCTCTCTCTCTCTCTCTCCCTCTCTCTCTGTCTCTCCTTCCGTCCTCGTCTTTCCTCGATTTTCTCCGCCCCCCCTCGACCCTCTCTCCACACCCGTCGTTCGACTGCAATCCCGTTCCAACGATTTTCCAAACGGCGTCCCGCCGCGCGACGGATCGACCGCCACGAATCGGGCTCTCTCCCGTCTAAACAGAGGGTGTAATTTGTCGTGTAATCGGGCTCGAAACGAGGTTCGCGGCGACATTAACGGTATTATTAACTGGCACGCGATCACCACCTCCTCCCCCGACTACGGGAATATATTGATAAAATTACACGCCGGGAATACACACCCGTTGCTATTTCGACACACTGTTTAATACGGAATAACGATTAACGATCGATGCGGAAGAGGGAGGGCGGGGAGGGGAGGGGGGAGAAGCGACGAGAGTTCGAGGGGCTCGAGATTTCGAGCGAAATGTAGTCGGAATTGGATCCGGCCGTGGAATTCAGGGGCTGGTTTAATATAATATATATATGGGGTGGCACGGAAGTCGCTCGTTTTATGTATATTTTTGCGGTTTTGTGGATACTTTTTTGTAGGTTTGTCTGTAGTCTCGTCATTGGAGTTAGTTATTTATCTGTTTTATTTTTATATAAATTTGAGAAATATTATTGTGTTATTTATGTTTAAGTTTTGGAGAAGGATTGATAAATTTTATTTTTCCTAGTTGATGTGTATTATGTAGGCAAGATTATTTAATTATATTAATTTTTAGCTGAATGACATTTATATATTAACTTGGCGCGACCTCGAGGGGGTTAATTTGTAATTTGTTAATTTGTTCTTTACACTTTGTATTTATTTTATATTTTGTTATTTGAATTTTTTCTTAGATTTTATATATTTATATATTAGACAAGGATATAGGGTGTTTAAAAAATCTCTCGTCTATAGTTTTGTTATACAACTAACAAACTAGGAAAAGAGCATAGTGTATTAACTATTCATTTTTTATTTAGGGGTTAAACACACCCCTTCATCGCCTTCAATTTCGCTTCCACATTTCCCCCAAAATTCCGATCGCAGTTACATAATAAAACAATTCTTGCCCCTTTTCAAACAAATCGAACCAGTTCGCTAAAATTGTAAAATTGTCGCAAAACTCGCTGTCCCAGCGTCGAAACAACGACGGCAGCAGAGACGAGTCCTCTCGAACTCGTACCATCGACGGCACGTCCAACCGGATCGCAACATAATTCAGCCCTTCGGCCGCAGTCCGGCGCTCCATACGATTCCGCGTTATCGAATCGTTTAAATAGCCCGGCGTAATTAAATATGATATAGTATTCGTTGATGAAATTACCGAAGGAAATTGTTCCTCTGGCCGGACCGGCCGTTTCGCAAAATTCGCGAGTTAATGCGCGCGCGCGTGCGCGCACAGCCGGTCGCTAAACTCGTATTAAATATTATTAATAACGCGTATCGCGGCGGAAGACGTGTAATTAACAGGGAATTTTGTTGCTAATAATCGGCCGTCATTAATTCCTGAACAAATTTACAGCGCTGGACCTGGACGCGCTGTTGCTGCTGGCGACGACGTCCACGCGATACACAGAGAGTATAGACACACACAGAGAGCATAGAACACACACACACAGAGCATAGAACACACCCACGCACACGCATACATGCAGGTAAACGCAAACACACGCATATACGAAGGCGCGTACACGCGGAGAGTTTTCACCGGCGTTCTTTTCATTCGGAAAGTTCCCCGGCGTCCGCGCATTATACGACGCGCAATTTTATTTCACGCTTATTACTGACAAACAACTTGTTATCACGCCGGCCGAGGTGAGAGAGAGAGAGAGAGAGAGAGAGAGACCCGGCAAACCGCGCGCGCGGCCTCTCGCCCAATTATAACATTAACGACGAGCTTCAAAACAAGTTAACACGGTTTAACGGTGAGTTCCCCATTTTTTCCCGCCGATTATTCAACGGCGGAACACGCTCGCGGCCGCTGCCAACACCTGTACGGTAGCAGAGCCCCGCGTACCTGCGCGACCGGGCCGTGCAAAACCGCGCGTTGTAGAATCCGCTCTTTGGAAATCGAGTTTTCCGCTCGAGGGTTCATTATGCCGTAGCCATTTTCCACCGGACCTTGTTCGCGATTACACCGCGGCACATGCACGATTGAAAATTCAGTGGCCCGCTACTTAATTAACAAATTCGATTCTTCTCGCGTTCTCGAACTTTTAACGAGGCTTCCACCGCGTGCCCCTCCCCCGCCGCGATTTTACCACGGAAATTTCTATGGTTCAGACATTTTCTTGTTTCCGCGGGAACGAGGCGCGTGGAAATTTTTTACCGTCTCGCTCGAACCCTTTGAAACCTCGGACAAGGGATATTGTATTTTCAGGTTATGTGAGGTTATGTTCACGGTCGATTTGTGCTTGGATGGAATTTTTCTCTTTTGTTTGACGTATGGCAGGCTATTAATTAATTAAATTCTAAAGATATTATTTGTATTATATTTTATGTTGTACTATACTATACTGTGCTATGTTGGGCTAGGCGACACTATATTATATTATACTATACTGTGGTATGCTATGGCATGCTATATGCCATACTGTGCTATGCTATACTATGCTATGTTATGCTATGCTATGCTATTCTATACTATAATATACTATACCATACTTTACCATATATCAACACATTAAAATATTAACATGCCACAAAATAAAATACAGCAAACTACAAACAATACAATACACCATAAATATCGCCGTCATCCTCAGCTTAAAATGCCGTCATCCTCAATTTCCTTTGTCACAAACCAAAAAAAATCCGTCGTCCAGTGTTAAGATCGAAATAAATGCAGAGAGCGGAATAAAAGTTCGTGGAGACATTGAAACAGCCGAGGGTGGGGCATCACCCTTCCGTAAATAATTACCGGTGGTGGGGATGGGGCGAGCCGGCGAAGAACCGTAGAAGATGGCGGTGGTTAATGGTGGTGCGGTGTGGGATGGTGGTAGCGGTTGGGAAACGGCGGAGCACCGAAAAGCTATTTCCGGTCGAAGGGGTCCGGTATCGGGTGGGGAGGGCCCGGAGGAGCCACGAAATGGCCGACTTAAGGAAGTTTTACTGCGAGACAAACCGGAAGTGATTCGGCAACGACCGAAACACTTCTTTCTCGGACGGCCGCGAGGCGAGGCGGTCCTCCTCGGCAGGAGGAGGGGGAAAGGAAAGTTTGCTCCCTTTTGGCTTCCGCCTCCGTTCCTTTTCGCCGGGATTACGGGGCCTCGGACGAACATCCATTCTCGTTTAACGCCTTTATTTACCGACGGCTGCACCCCCTCTCTCTCTCTCTCTCTCTCCTTCTTTCTTTCTTTCTCTCTTGCATCCCCCGTCCCCCTTTTCCGCAGTTGTATACAGGGTGTTCGTTACGACGTTTCCTACGATTTTTGAGCCATTTCCACTGATACGAGGGAGAAACGTTTGCAATGAAAATTGACGAGTACTTTTAAGAGGTTAGAAAGTACAATGACAAAAATTTGGGAGAAGCATTTGTTCGATGGATAATGAGGGGTGAACTCTAAATTTATTTTATGATTGGATATATATGAAATAGTTGTTTTCACTGATTTTCAACGTAAAATATGTAGAAACATCGATATCACGAGCTGAAACGTCGTTTTCACGTATAATCAAGCCTAAATCGTCATATTTCTCTTCCGCTCTCCTTTTCTCCTTCACTTTTCCACTTTTCTCCCTTTTTCTCTCTTATCCTTTTTCTCTCTTCATTTCTCTATCTTTGCTCGCTCCTCCAAACTCTTCTTTTCCGGCCGGTTAGCCGGCGTCGAGCGTCGACGCTCGATTATCGATGGACAACGCCGGCAAATTGTCGATCCCCCGGAAATCCCCTCGCTTCGATCCCAGACTCCTCCTGTCCTCCTCCTCCTCATCCTCTTGCCTTCCGTCGATCCGCTTTCTTCGATCATCGTTTACATAGCCGGCTGACTGAACCTGATCCCGCGTCTCGAGCACGCGTTTATCTGGAATCCCCGCTCTAATCGGTCGACCTTTTCCCGGTTAGGGAAGAGAAGGTTTCCCCGGCTCGCGAGAGGATTTTTCCTACCGGGCTGCTGCGAACAGATCGGAGAACTGGCTCTTCGATTCGTTCGGTCGAAATTTCGGCGGTGCCGAGTCCTCGAATGCTCGTCGAGAGATTCGAGGATTATATTATTCGATGTCTTTCGATGCTCTTCGATGTCTTGCGATGTCTTTCGACGTTCTTCGATCCTCTTCGATGCTCTTCGTAGTTTTCGATGCTCAGACATGCCTCGGCTAGCGGAGATTGATCGTGCGATGTCGTTGAGAGGTTAGGAAGAATTTTTCCACCGTGCAAATCCACGAGGTTCGTGGAACAGATTAATAACCAGACGGTTGATTATTTAGTCTTTTGTTTTAGCTTTTTATTTATTTTGGACGAGACGAGTGACCTAAATTTTGACAAAAATTCCAAAGAATAATAGTAACAATTTTCTGCATTATCGTCATCATTATAATATTAATAATAACAAAAATTCTACAGTTATCGTCGTCATTATATTAATAATAACAATAATAATAAGACGACGACCAAGGAGAAGATAATATTAATAATAATAATATGAAGAAGAAGATTAGTCATAATTACAATCATAGCAGAAGAATAATAAAAATAAAAATAAAAATATAAAATGAAAAGATAAAACATATTTAAATACTCCATTTAACATTCGAATATTCTCTTAATAAACTGAAATAAAAAAAAGCGAAAAAAGGCGAGAATTATTCCGCAATTTTATTATCCCAAATAAATGTCATTCCACACAGATCTCATCTATATTATGTGTATAGAATCGTCCCGTACAACTGTACGAACGAAGCTCGAACGCGGTGATTAGAAAATCGAGAAACCCGTCGTCTTTTTCGTGAACGCGGGCCGGCCTCGCTTGGAAAGATCCGGTCGAGGGGCGGCGCAGGGGTTGCACAGAATCGTCGGATCATTACTATTCCCAGCCCGTTGGATCCATCGCGACGCGCGAGCCTTAATGCATTCGCTTCTCCCGTAATTCCCTCACGAAGTCCGCGCGCAATCGGCGTGCCCTCCCCCCACCCCACACCCCCGAAGCACCACGCTCCGCGTGCCCGCCTCGCGGAAACTTTCCCGTTTCGAGACATCGACTATCAGAAGTGGAAAACGTTCCCGGGCAACGGAGAATCCGTCGTCGAACGGGATCCACGGGGAACGCTCTCGAGGCACCCCGGATCGCACCCGCAGGAGCTCATACGTTATTCGTCGCGCGCTATCCCGTCCCCGGGATTCTAACGGGTGTCCCGCGAAACATCTGTCAATCCGCGTGATACGTTCGCGGCACGTCGAGAATCGGTGAAGCGGCGCACGGAGAGAGCTGTTCTCGCGAGGAAGCTACTGTCGAGATTCCGACTGGTTTTATAAATCGGAATCTTCTGTGGCGATTAAATTGTGGATCTTAGGTATTTGCAATAGAAATATTTAAATCGTTGTAGAGGTTGTTTTCGGGTTATGTTAAGGTTTTCTAAATTAAAATCGTTTCAAAATTTGAATAATTTTGAGACAGTTTGAGGCTATTTAAAATTGTGTTGCGGTGGGAATTTTTTAATGTAAATTAGCTGAAAATTAAGCTGAGAGTGTCTATTTTAAGATAGGGTAGGTTAGGTTAATAAATAAATGCGAGATCGTTTCAGGAAATTTAAAAATTCCAAGCTTTGATTTGCACGCAAACCACCCCATTATAAAGGAACACTTTAAGTCCATTTGAAGTTATATTCCGGTGGAAATTTTTCAATATAAATTAGCTTAAAATAAAGCTGAAAGTGTCTACTTTAAGATAGGGTAAATTATATTAACAAATAAATGCGAGATCGTTTCAGGAAATCGAAAAATTCCAAGCTCTGACTTAAACACAAAATCATCCCTTGGTCAAGGACCATTCTAAGCCCATTTTAAGCTGTATCCCTATTCGCCATTTTGAATTATACACTAATGATCGAACAAAAAAGAATATTACATTATTCCAACAGGCTTTCAACATTACACAAAAATTTTCAGAACCCTCCATCACCGCCGCCGATTTATTTAAAAAATAACTAAAAGCCGAAAGACATTTCCACCCCCATAGACAATTTTTATTTTACCATAATTAACTCTGGAAGTGAAATTCGTGGTTTATCAACACCGTCGGCAACGACTAGAAGAACACATTCCTCTCCGTGACGTATGCTGATGCACAGGAGGACGTCCCGTTCATTTTTTCGTGGCCGTTCTACGAAAAGTAGAGCAACGAACAAATTCGTTTCGCTCGCTGGCAGACATTTTATGGCGGCGATAAAGTAGAAACCGTGTGTCGTCGGTTCTTGTTAACGCAGACTGTTTTAATGAAGTGAAACTTGACGGTGCAACACCGTCGTGTCGTACACGCATCCGTGACACAGTTTTCCGCCGGCAGAAATTAACATTCGCTAACCGGCGTGTTCTACGCATAAAGCACGCTTACCTGGGAACACGGAGTGACGCGAGAGAAACAGAGAGAGAGAGAGAGAGATTGAAAGAGAGAGAGACAGAGAGAGAAATAGACTGACACAGAGAGAGAGAGAGAGAGAGAGAGAGAGAAATATGGAAAGAGAGAGAGAAAGAGAGAGAGAAAGAGAGAGTGAAATATGGAAAGAGAGAGAGAGACCAAGAGAGAGAAATATGAAAAAAGAGAGAGAGAAATATGGAAAGAGAGAAGCAGAGAGAGAGAGGGAGAGAGAGTGGCCGCGAAAGGGTAGATTACAAAGGGCCAGCCGCCGTCGCGTCGCAAATGGTTTCGTTTCATTGAAACGAGATTTTTAATGGCGCCAAGATTATTTCGAACAGCCTCTCGTCGGATTAGGGGATTACGGTGGGACGGGAGATTCGGCGGTTTAGCGGCGTAACAATTACCGGTACGGCACTTCGTTTCAATGAAAATTACATTCGACTGTGCTATTCAATTTCCGTTGAAAATTTCATTGGAACCCCGGAACACACGCCGCCCATTGGAATTTCAAGTCGACATAGAAATCGGTCGAAATATTTTTTCACTGTACCGGAGCGCGCCGGGAACAATAGAATTATTTCAAAGCTTTCGGATGAATTGAAGAAATAGGGGACGTAAATTATATTTCACTGGGATCATGGTGACGAGAATGTATGTATTCGTACGCGAAATCCGTGGTGCGGGATTTTAATGCGAGTTAGCTTAAAATTAAGCTGAGGGTGCCTATTTTAAGGTAGGGTAGGGCGGATTAATAAATAAATCCGAAATCATTTTAAGAAATTGAGAAATTCCAAACTTTGATTTAGACATAAACCACCCCATTGTACAGGATAGATTCAAGTTCATTTTCAATTGCATTCCCATTGGTGTTTTTAAATACAAATTAGCTTCAAATAAAGGTGAAAGTGTCTATTTTATTATAGGATAGATTAAATTTAGAAAAAAATATGAGCACATTTCGAGACATCGGAAAACCTAACCTCTAATGTAAACGTAAATCACCCGATTTTCAAGGGACACTTCAAGTCCATTTCAAGTTGTATTCCGATGCGAGTTTTTCAATAAAAATTAGCTTAAAATAAAGGTGAAAGTGTCCACTTCAAGATAGGATACATTACATTAACAAAAAAATACCAAATTATTTTAAAAAATCAAAAAATGTCAACAAAAAATAATTGCCCACTGCAGGGTTAGATACACCGGATAAAATAGTAACCGCAGGTATCGGCTGAACAAGTTCTCAGCAACGAATTGCGGAATTCTCAAAATCCTCGTCGTCGTCGTCAGTAGACGATGCGTTAGCAGTCTCCGCCGAGTTCCAATTCCGCCAGACAAAGAACTAGTTCACCTGGCAGCAGTCAACGTGTTCAAGATATCGCGAGAACCGGAGGACGGTCTCGCGAGCACGATGACGCAACGCAGACTGCGAGCCAAAGAGAAGGCGACAGAGAGAGAGAGAGAGAGAATGAGAGAGAGCTAGAGAGAGAAATAGAGAGAGCCAGAGAGAGTGAGAGAATGAGGGAGAGCTAGAGCAAGAGAAATTTATAGAATGCAAGAGAGAGTGAGAGACGGAGAGGAAGAGAGAGGGATAGAGGGATGGAGAATGCGTGGGTGGATGAGAAGTCGCGGTCTCGTATCGAGAGGGTTGAAGTGGGCCGGCTCGACACGTATCCACCGCGTCAGCGTGCCGAGAATTCTCTTCGAAGGTAAATTACCTCGTCATGCGATCCGGCCTCGATCGTAAAAATCGCTCGCGGCTTTATTGCCGCCCGTGACCGGCGCCGTGTTCGAGTTAGAAGGGCGGCGGACAGGGGGGGGGGGCGGTGGTTGCCTGCTAGCATCAGGCCGGACTTTTTCGAGCGGCGCGGCGCGAAATCCAGCGCGGCCCCGGCTGCAATCTGCCCGCTGACGAATGGTCCTGACGTACGCGCCGGCTCGCCGCGCGAGATTTATAGATTTTTTTCGGGGAGACACTGAAAAAATGCCGGCCCCGACGACGGCCGACCAGACCCGACCCGAAGGCGGGAACAAAAATAAAAATAACGTCAACGACGACGACGACGGCGACGGCGGTGATGCCGCGTCGCATAACGGCGCCGCGACGGGAAAAATGCCGAGATCCATCGGCCCGACGCGCAGAAAACCATGGCTTCCCTTGATGATCCCACGGATCACGGGATTTTCGCGGCCGGAAATTTCGAGCCGGTCCGACCACGATACCGGGCCATCGTAATTGATGATTCTTCCGGACGCTCGCACGCGCGACTGGATTACGATGTATCTACTGCCGCGGCCCGGTTTGATCGAGGGGGATCATCGGGAATTATGGTTTTGTTTCCATGCTTCGGCGGCGTTCTTTTATTGCGCCGTCCCGAAAGTGTTTCTATAGGGATTTACGTTGTTTATGGCCTTTTTAGCGGTTATTGTTGGCCGTGGGGGAAAATTGTTATGGCGCTGGATCCACTTGGCGGATCGGAAACTACCCCTCTGTAGAGGAACATTTTGAGTTCGTGAAAAGTTGTATTGCCATGGGAGTTTTTAGATGTGAATTGGCTTAAAATTAAGCTGGAAGTGTCTATTTTAAGATAGGGTAAATTAAATTAACAAATAAATGCGGGGTCGTTTCGAGAAATTTAAAAAATTCAACCTTTGATTTAATCGTAAACCACCCCTTTGGATAGGAACATTTCAAGTCAAGTTTAAACTGTATTCCGGTGGAAATTTTTTAATGAAAATTAGCTTAAAATTGAGCTGAAAGTGTCTACTTTAAGACAAGGTAGCTGAACATAAAAAATAGATACGAAATGTTTCCGAAAAATATAGAAATCCTGACCACTCGTTCGAGAGGTAAATCACTCAGTATTCGAGAATTTGGGATTCACGTTAATAATTCACTTATGACACCGCAGAGACAATTTTTAACAAGGAAAAAGATACTTGAAACGACCTCGGGAACCCTCTACTTCCCTATTGCGACTAACTTTTGATACACCTCTATAATTAACACTTTATCGAGCGGTCATTTGGTCGCAAAAATTTTCGTTTCTATTTTAATTTTATTTATCTTGTTAATCGCTGAAGGTATTTA
>NC_135777.1:22831159-22855679 GCF_028453695.1 Augochlora pura | reverse complement strand
CAACCTTTGATTTAATCGTAAACCACCCCTTTCGGATAGGAACATTTCAAGTCCGGTTTAAACTGTATTCCGGTGGAAATTTTTTAATGCAAATTAGCTTAAAATTGAGCTGAAAGTGTCTACTTTAAGACAGGGTAGCTGAACATAAAAAATAGATACGAAATGTTTCCGAAAAATATAGAATTCCTGACCACTCGTTCGAGAGGTAAATCACTCAGTATTCGAGAATTCGGGATTCACGTTAATAATTCATTTATGACACCGCAGAGACAATTTTTGTCAAGAGAAAAGTTACTTGAAACGACCTCGGGAACCCTTTACTTCCCTATTGCGACTAACTTTTGGTACTCCCTCTATAATTAACACTTTATCGACCGGTCATTTGGTCGTAAAAATTTCCGTTACTATTTTGATTTTATTTCTCTCATTAATCGCTGAAGGTATTTAATATTGAAAAATTTATATAATAATATTGAAGCTTGTAGTACAATTTAACACATTCATCTCAATAATAGGTAACAAATTAAGAGTTACAATGGCTACCGATCTTATAAAAAACCTGAAATTATTTCCTAAAATATCGATGCGACATAAAAAGCTATATTGTTTAAAAGAATGATTAATAACCATGGTGCGTTTTTTTGGTTTGTTTTCAGACTGGTCTCGTCGCCGCCGAGGCAAAGCGAGGCGGGCAGCAGCAGCAGCGGGGCGACGCAACACGCGGCGACGTTCGCGGTGCGCGTGGGCACGATCGACGGCGTGGTCACGCATCATCTGCGCGCGGAGACGCGAAGGGACCTGGCCGCGTGGGCCAGGGCGATCGTTCAGGGCTGTCACGCGGCCGCCCACTCGTTACGCGAGTACACCGTTCGTGAGTACACTCGTTCGACCCTCGTTTTCCGCCGGCACGCCGGGGTCCCTTCGGCGATCGCCGGATCGACGTCTACCCGGTTCTACCCCCCCGTAAAGAATGGCGATCGGCCTGATGGAACGCGGGGACAAACGTAAAAACCCACGGAAATATATCGCCTATCCCCACGATAGTTGTTCCGCGAAATCCGTTCGACTCCACCGGATTATCCCGTTCGTTGCCACCCGAAGCGTTCGCCGATATTTATTTTTCCTGCGAGTAAGAGAGACTTTTCGATAAAATAATCATTATTATGGTCGATTAAGAATTGGTCGATAACAAGTTTAGTCGTCGACTAACTCTGTCTTGTTGGTAAGATTTAGGATTTTCAGCAATGAAATGAATTAAAATTCTGGTAATTCTGGTAAATGTGGAGGATATTATTTGACGATTTAATTTCTTGTTGTGACAATTTTTTTTTTATAAATAATTTGAGTGTAAGGTATATTGTTTTAGAAGAAAAGGAAATACAGTGGCGAGTTAAATTGAGCAGATATTTTTTAAATGGTAATATTTTTTTAAAGCTGGATTAAGTGACTTAAATTTTTCTGTGAATGTTAGAGGGGGTGGTTTAGTTCAATGTATAATGACTGATATATTTTTTAAATTTTACTATTGTTTGGATAAAGAGGAATATAAAAGACTGTCAATTTTTGGCGGAACTTGTCTGAGCTCCAAGAAAAATAATTCAGTTTTTAGGGGTTGCTTTCAATGGATTTTAAAATATCTTCCAATCACAATTTTGAATTTCTTAATAGTTTAAATTGAAGCTGAAAGATCCCTCTTCAAGATAAGCATACCTTGATCTCAAAAAAAAATTCCAAATCTCAGCAGAAAATTAAAAAGACGAAATTAACAGCTCTAATATGCTTGCGTTTTTAGGGGTTGCTTTCAATGGATTTTAAAATATCTTCCAATCACAATTTTGGACTTTTTAATAGCTTAAATTAAAGCTGAAAGATTGCTCTTCAAGATAAGTATACCTTGATCTCAAAAGAAAATTCCAAATCTCGTCAGAAAATTAAAAGAATCGTAATCGACAGCTCTAAAGAAATTGCTTGCATTTTTAGGGGTTGCTTCGAATAAATTTTAGAATATCTTCCAATCAGAATTTCGGACTCCTTAACAGTTTAAATATATATCGTCTACATCCAAAAAGATTAAACTGGCGCAGCGTTGATGCGAGATTCGAAATTGAAAAAATCGGTGACACTTGGAAAGCCGCGGATTTCCGTCAGCCTCATTGCCGCGCGCGCTCGGACGAGGCGTGCCAAATAAAGCGTCGAATTAATCGCGGCCGAAATTCCGGGCATCGATCAAACCCCGTGCGACCCGTCCTCCCTCGGGAAGGTCGGACCCCGTACAGTAGAAGGGTTTAGTCGTGCCAAAACAAATATTTCCCTATTTTGTTTTCGAGCCCCGTAATCGTTCGTCGCGCGGTCCTCTCGGCTCGCGTACGCGCTCGAACGTGAAATAACGCGCGAGAGAAAAAAGCGACGGGGCTCGCATAGATCTTCCAGAGGAGGGAGGGAGGGAGGGCAAGGGAGAGTGGGAACGTAACAGGACGGACCCGTCCTCCCCGTTGTTCTCCGGCGAGCGCTCGCTTCGATGAATTTTAATTTCTTTTCACCGTGGACGAACGCCGGCAATAATAAATCGAGATTAATGCCGGCACGGGCCGCCTTCCAGCTTCTCGACTCGTCGGCCGCATCGATCATCGACGCGGATACCCCATGGAACCCCCTTCGATTTCCCCTCTCTCTCTCTTTCTCTCTGTTCAGCTCTTTGACCGTCTGTCTCTCGCTTTCTGTTCCTCTCGCGGAAAACCGACGCATGCAAGACGCGAACAACCGTGCCAGAAATATCGCGGCACGTCGGAACTCGCTGAAATTCCGCGACGCTTCTGTCGAGCACCCGCTCCGCTCAGCTTACTAGAAATAATAAACAGTGGACCGGCACGACGATCTACCTGTTTGTTTTAAACTATACGATCGACGGTTCTATGCCGCGGTGTTCGTCGGCGTCGATCTTTGATTTCGACTGGAGGGGGTTGCTACGCGGATGGCGTTGGTAAAATATTTTGCAGTGGGAATTTTTTTATGTTTAATAGCTTAAATTAAAGCTGGAAGATTGCGCTTTTAGATATGTATACAGCGATTTTAGAAAAGAGTGATAAATAAACGGTAGAAAATAAAGAAGCGTGATCGATTGCTTTGAGGAAAATTCTTGCGTTTTTAAGGACTACTTGGAATGGAATTTAGGAAAGCTTATAATTAGAATTTTTAAACTTTTAATAGCTCAAACTAAAGCTGAAAGATCACTCTTTATGACAAGTCAACTTTGACCCCGAAAGAAAATTCCAACTCTATTCGAAAATACAACAAGCCGTAATTAACAGCTCCGAGCAAAAATTTTACATTATTAAAAATAACTTTGAATGAATTTTACAACATCCCCCAACCAAAATTTATAACTTTTTAACAGCTCAAATTAAAGCTCTAACACTCCTCTTCTCATCCTCCTAAGTACCAGTTACATGACAACCACCCTCGCTCCAAAAAATGTCATCAAACCCCAATGCACCCTGCCCGACAAGAAAATATCTATTCGAAAATAAAACAGTAACAATTGTCCTAAATTTGCAGGCTGCACGTGGCAAGGGAAGGCCTGCCAGCTGGTGGTGAACCACGAGGACGGTTTCGCGTTGTTCGCGGCGGGGACCAGGGGCGTAGGCGGCAACGGGATGAGCCCGGGCTCCCCTCCGGCCCCGCTATGGCGAAGATCCTTCGACAAACTGAAAATGTCCGCCGACGACGGGGCGCGTCTCCTGTGGCTCGACTTTGGCGGCGAAGATGGCGAAATTGTGAGTCCTCAAAATTCCTAAAATCTCCCTATTTACATTAACAATCTCCCTGCAAAGAGTAACCTCGTCGCTGAAAACGAAACGCGCGATAATTGCTCCAGGAGAAAATTTGCTCGAGGAGAAAATTTGCTCGAGAGAAAATTGTGTCGCGAGAAGAAAAATTCGCCGCCGCTTTTATCGAGCGGCGACGGGTTGGCGGGGGGTTAGAGGGGGGAGAGGGCACCACCGAGAATTTTATTACAATCGACTCGAAGCATCGAGATTATTATCGTGAAAACGACGGCTGTGCACCGGGGTAATCCCATTGTGCCCGTCACTGTCAAAGGACCGCCGCCGCCGCGCGGATGTCGGCGATCCCCGGGAAAATACGTATTTTACATCTTCCTTCCCCTCCCCCCTTTTTTCCATCCCCTCCCCACCGTCCCGAACACTGTAGTCCGGCTCCGTTCAATGGCCATTCATAGTCGCGGGTTGGTGGGGGGAAGGGGTGGGGGAGAGGGTGGCATTCGAGGGGAATCATCGACGGAGAAATCCGCCGCGACAGACGTCTCGATGGAAAAATTATTCCGCTCTCGAGCAGCCTGAAACGAACCTGCAAATGGGGAATCCTCGGCGACCAGGCGAGCGCGCGCGCGCGCGTTCCTTGGAATTTTTATTAAGCACGCCGGACGACTGCGAAATAGAACAGTGCCGGCGTCTCCTCGTTATCCTTTTTTTTTTTGCTTTCGTCGGGTGTACACTCGACGGCAAAATTAAAGCAACAGTAATTCCTGCCGGAGACGTCGTCGCTCTTCGAACGGCTCTAACTCCGTGGAGAGATGTCGTAAAATTATGTTCTTTGTATGGAATTGAAGCTTGAAGTATCTAGTTTGTGATGATATAGTCTAATTTGTTATAGTGTTCAATCTTGCGATTGTTATTGCAATTAATATAGTAACCTCGATTGCATGTTCGCGGTATGGGAAAGTGAACAGGGTTGATTGACCTCTGTGGACGCGCAAAAATTTTTTACTAGAATAAAGGTTATAGGGTTGGAAAGCTTGGACTTTCCCCTTTAATTTAAGGGCAGACTCAAGTCGCTACGATTTTTTTTTATAAAGTTACAGTCTTCTGAAGACTCTATAGTCGGTGTTCATATTTGCACTTTTTCGATGTCACGAGTATGTCGTTTTTAGGATTTTGCACTCGAGGCGATGCGAGATATTAAAAATTGAAATACCATGTTATAAAGTAGAGACTTCAAGCTGTAATTTAAAAAAAGTATCATATTTTTATCATTACTTGCAACAGAATTACAGCTGTTGAAAGATCGACGATTCTTCGAGCACGAATGGCTCTCTTGCTTTATGTCAGCCAGGGGTTGAAATTTTCAATTATATATTTTTTTAAACGAAGACATTGTCAGATTTAATTACCCCAATTTTAAAGAACACTTTGCACTATAAATTACGAATAAAAAAAAATTGTTCCCAAATGAACAATCGATCTGACGGCCGATTTAAAACGATTTCAGGAGCTGGACCTCGAGAGCTGTCCGAAGCCGATCGTGTTCGTGCTGCACAACTTCCTGTCGGCGAAGATCCACCGCCTCGGCCTGAGCGCATAGGGGTACGAGGGGGCCCCGACGGAGGCCCCCGACCTGCCGCCCCACACCACCAGGTCCGTAACGAGCGTCTTCCTCCACTGAGACCGGGTACCGGGCGCAGCAGCCGCAGAAGCATCGACAAGACCAGACCATCCTGAACAACAACAAACGAAAGTGGACGACGAAGAAGAAGAAGAAAACGAGAAATCAGAAGACAAAGACGCAAACGAACACGAAGAATAAGAATAAGAATAAGAAGAGGTGGAAGCAGCAAACAATAAAAGATGAAGAAGAAAGAAGATATCAAATAGGAGCAGAAGCTGGAAGAGCGGCCGTGTGTCCGCCGGAAGTGACGGGTTCCCCGGCTGGCCCGAGAACTCTTCCGGTTCTCAGAGCAGACCTTCTTCTCTCGGAGAGGCTGTCGGTGAAGTGGGGCGATCGGCGACGGTGTCTTGACCGCGATCGGGTGAACTCTTCGGGATCGCGACGCGACATTTCGGGATCTTCGCCTGCTTAACTAGAAACGATTCTATCGAAAGAAAGTATACCCCGGGCGACGATCAACGTCGGCGCGATGATACACCGCGTCGGCTCGAAGCCATCCAGCGCGATTATCAAAGAGAGGAGAGGGGAGAAGAATAAATAGAGAAATGGATAAAGAGAGAAATAGAGAAAGAAAGAGATAAAGCTAAAAATGAGCAGACCTCAGACCTGGCGATCCAGACGGGGGCAAAAGTCGTACACTAATCAACGCGCCTAAGTAACCAATTAAAACTATACTACCTAACGCTAAGTATGAGTAACAGGGATGGGGTAGGGGGTGGGCCGACTCTAGCCGGTGCAGAGAGAAGGATATCTTCTGCGTAGGCGACGAGCGGTCGGATGAGGCGGCTAAACGAAGCTAATCAGTTACTGTCCAAGCGTGCGCTGCCCGTTTGCTCTTCCGCGTCGCTCTGCGAACCGAGGCGCCGCCTGACTCGACCCTGCGTCCATCCGCAACCCCCTTCTTTGCCCTTCTCGCGCGAACGTAAACGATTCTCGCGGGGATAAATGATGAAAGGACTATGATACAGATAAGGATCTATGGGGGACTATAGGCCGGGGATTCGGATGATTTACCGGGAAATTTAGAAGCACGGGGAGCTTATTGGGGGAGGCTTGCCACTTGTCTGTACAGGGACAACCCCCTGACCTGCTGTGGGAATGATCGAAAACTGGTTTCAGCTAACAAATCGTTTAGGTTGGTTAGCTCTTCCGAACTGGGTTAGCTCCTCTGAACTGGATTAGCTCCTTTGAGGAAAACGGGGAGCGTCGCGGTTGTTCAGGATCCTTTGACACTCGACTCGCGTCTTTCGGGTGCGTTTACTAACCCTTTTCCAGCCTCGAAAGAGAAACGAGGCATATTTGAATTCGTTTGAGAGGCTTTTGTTGACTGCTTGGAGTTTGCGGACTCAGCGAAGGGGTGGAGACTGTTTAGCAGAGTCTGCGGTAGTCTACTTAACATGCCGGTGAGCTAGAATTGGTTATCGAGTAGATGATCGTGATGTTTCAAAAATCTCTAAAAAGAGTACATATCAACTTTTCCAGTACATATCAACAAACCCTTTTTCCTATCAAAAATGAACTAACCAAACCACTCGAAATTTCTTAACTCAATTTTATTCCTACATTTCAGTCGACTCTACTTCAATTCCTAAATTCCTAAATTAAATAAAAAAAATTCCTTAATTAAATAGAGAAATTCCTAAATTAAATAGAGAAATTCCTAAATTAAATAAAGAAATTCTTTAATTAAAGAAAGAATATTACATGTCTCAAACAAATCTAGTCGCAAACAACCACCCAGTCAACGAAACAAAATCCTATCATAAAATCCAAACCTGAACAAAGAAAACCCGATGATTATATGCTGGCGCGCTATTCGTAGGCCCGCGACAGTGAAGGGGGTTGTTCAAGGCAGCACAGTGCAACTCACGGGGTTATCCGGGCGCGTTCGAAGACGGTGTTTACGCCGCGGGATCCGAACGTCGCGAATTATTTCCGACCCGATCGCTATCGATGATCCCCCCTCCTCCGGACGAAGTGATTACGTTCGTGTCGCGAGCTCTCCGACGATCCCCGGAGTTATTGAGGATCCACCGAGTCCTCCCAACAGAAGCAGGGAGAAGGATGAGGGGGAAGGGGAGGGGGGCAAGGAGCGAGGGTGGATCAGGGCGAGTGGCAGCGTTGGGGAAAGTTCTCCGGACCCCGGGAGTCTGATCGGGCGGCCCCGATAATGATCTCGGAGTTTCGTTTCCGTTCGGAGCGGTTCCAAGATGGGGTAGAGAGAGAGAGAGAGAGAGAGGCAGCATCCCCCATGTGTCTGCTAGGGGAGGGAGGAGGGAGGAGGAAGAGCAACGGGCGGACGTTCATAGTTGTTTTATACGATTCGTATTCTTAACGCGAGTAAGTGTAAGATGCCAAGAAACGTCGATGTGTATACTGGTAGTGCCGGCTCGGACTCGACTACTCCTGCACACTCTCGCGGTATAAGCTCGCGGCGAGCGCGGGTATTCCTCTCTTCTTCGCCGAAACACAGCTTCCGTTGCGGCTCGAGGAACCGCTACCGTGGCTCAACGATGTCCTGTTTGGTTTCAGCGCTTCGATTCGTCGGGGAAAGTTCCTATGGTCGATCAGAATTTACGGTGCTTTGATTTTGAACCGTCAGATGGAAAGTGTGGCTGGGTCGTGATTGACCCTTGCGCGATTTTTTTAACTGTACGCTGGATTGTTGTATCGCATTGATTTGAATGAGCTAGATATGAGCGAGAAGGTTTTTTAAATGTTTTAAGAAATAGATATTTATATTTGTAATATAAGGGCATTTTTAAATTATTTTAATTTTTATATGGTTTTTGGCTGCCTCGAAATTTTATCTTCTTGGGTTTGTCGTGGATTAAATATACGGGCGTTACGTTACGTGAGATTAATTATAATAATCTTACTTTGATTTTATAATTGATTCTTTGAAGAGTCCACTGTAGCGAGTAGAAAAGTCAGCCATTGGTCAGACGGCCCAGCTAAGCTGTATATCGTTCGACTTCGTTTTGCCCAGTTAATTTCACGTTACTCGATACGAAGAAACGCCTCGTTCTCTCGCTGAAAAAGCTGCCTCCGCGATCATTCTTCCATTACCGGTCTCGAGACGCTGCAGCACACGAATTAGGGATGCATGCTAAAGAGTCCGTGTCTCGGTCTGTGAATAATAGAAAATTTCTCTTCCTGTTTCGAGAGAGGGCGGTGCTCTGCCCTCTTGCACTCGACGCGTCGAGCCGTTTCATCCCGACGCGAACTTCTTGTAAATAAAACACATAATCTTCCTTCGGCTTCACTGTCACCCGCGACGCTCATCGCGGGGGCCGGGGGCAGCATTAATAATGAATCCTAAGTTCTCACGAGGGACGAGACAATATTGCAGTTCGGGTTGAAAAGGAAGGGCTTTTCTTGCCGGGTTACCACCGGATAGCTGCTTGAAGAATTAAAGTACATTTGCGGCGAAAGGTGCGCTCGCACCGCGGCGGGAGGAAGAGGAGGAGAAGAGAGCGTAGCTGTGTTTGCTGGAGAGAAATAGAACTGTTCCGCCGCGGAGACAAATGGAGCATCCCTTTCGCCGAGACAAATAGAGCTGCTCTTTTCTGTACACTAATAAAGCTACTGTTTCGAAGGGAGAAATGAGGCTAGTTTATCGAGGAGAGAGAAATCTAGTTGATCATTGGAGGTAGATAGAGGTTCTATTGCCTCGACGAAAAGATTCTTTTGGTCCTTGTTTTGGATGATAGAGCTGCTCCTTATTTTAGATGATAGAGCTGCTCCTTATTTAAGATGATAGAGCTGCTCCTTATTTAAGATGATAGAGCTGCTCCTTATTTAAGATGATAGAGCTGTTCTTTTGTGAAGAGGAATATAGGCGATTGTTGATAGTGAAAGTCTTTTTACCGAAGGAAGGAAGAGTTGTCCTTTCCTGGATAATAATTTTTTCGTTCTTTATTTAAGATAAATAGAGCCGCTCTTTTATAGAGAAAAATATAGCACGCTTTTTGATGATAAAAAAACCAAAAAATAAATCTCTCACTACGAACAATAAACATTCAGCTCCTCCATTGAACATAAACAACAGGTCACTCTTCCCTACAAAACAATAAACTTGCTCTCGCAGAACAATACACTTTCCTAAAAAAAATTCGAAACAAAACACCCTCGTTCCTTAGAAAAAAAAGAACAACTCCTTCGCCGTGAGGAACAAATGGTAACCTCAAAGAGAAGTGACTCCATGGCAAAGGAACGTTAACAATGACGTCGGTAAAACAAAGAGGCAACGTCTGAACAAAAAAAAAAAAGAAAAGAGCAGCTCGTGGTAAAATCAAGAACAAGCCAGCTCTCGCGAACGAGAGGAGAGCGAGGCGATAAAAACGAGACCCTGTCCAACAGCGAATCGCCTAACCAACCGCCCAACGCAAAGAGAGAGCCCCCGCGCTGCCCCCTCCCCGCGTCTTCCCGGAGGCGAACGAGCGAGCGAGCGAGCGAGCGAGCTAGGCCGCTGTCATACGTAAAAGCTGGCGAAAAGGAAATCGAGAATCCAATCTCGCCGCGAGTTGGCTTAGCAAATAGAGAGACCGCGCGAAGGCGAGAGAGAGATATAAGGCGAGAAGAGAGTGTCAGAGAGAGAGAAAGAGAGTGTCAGATAGAGAGAGAGGGGGTGTGAGAGGAGGTGGGAGAAGTCGAGTCTCGCCGAAGATTTATTCGCATTACGAGGCTACCCGCTGCAGCCCGGAGCCACGAAGAAGTTATATCAAAGCGATGATTGTCCGTGTAAGAGTGGGAATTTCCTTTCGTCATCTGTATAAATCCGAGGATAGGAGGGTGGGGTCGGGGGAGGATAAGGAATGCCGGAGGGTAGGGGCGCCGTGGACGCGCCACGGTTCCCCCCGGTCGGATTCCGTGAGGCCCCCCTCCCCCCTGCGGCGAATTGTTGAGTGTTACCAGAGCGGCCGTACAATAATAAGATTTCGACATTAAGTAGAACATATCAACGAAAGCCACGTGTACCGCACACGTTCATCGTGTCCATCGGGGGTCGCCCTCTCGGCCCCGCGTTCCTTTCGCGGGGAGGGGCGCGCGGAACGAAACAGCCCGGGCCAGGTGCGCCAGGTGAGCCGCGAGAGCCCGATCTCGCCGACTCTCGTTATCTCTGTAAATAGATCGTTCACCAAACACCACCACCACCACCACCACCAACCTCCCCGATAATACGCGAACCGAGTGCTCGGTTTCCGATTGTTCCGACGACGGCGAAACGGTCTCTCCGGTTCACCTGCGCTCGCGCGCGAGCCCTCTCGAGGATCCTCGAGGCACGTCGACGAGAACTGCCGACTCGATTTTCTCGCGTTTCTTCCGATCACCCGCATTAAAACGACTCCTTTTTTGGATCGGGAAATGTACCGGCGTTTTATTTCGCCGCGAACAACGGCGGGAATATTTAACCCCTTGCGCTGCAATAACGGACTCGTGAGATTTCAGGCGACGCCAGCTAAGTATGAATATCGTTCGATTCTTCTACAGCGAAATCAAATTGAATTCTTTTATTATCGAAGTCTAGAAACTGAAGTAAAGACGATACGATGGACGAAAATTATCCTGTCCTATTCACCCCTTAATGAACGGTTTCTTTGAAAAAGACTGGCCCAAAAAAATCAATTTTTTAAAAAAACAATTTAGAACGTTTTTAGGTCGTCGATTGATCGACTTTTGTTTTTTGAAAGGAGCGATAGTGCAAGGGGTTAGCGAAGTAGATTATGGTTAGGCAAGATTGGACTGTAACCAATCGGCGGTGTCGAAGCTCTCCCGGTATGATTGTTTACCATGGTTTTTTATTGAAAAAACATATTTGTGATAAGAAATGCACTTCCCCTGTCGTCGATTATAATACAGTTATTAATGAAAGACTGCGGAGTATTTTCGACGAAATTCACATTTTCTGCATCGGGTGTACGAAATAGGAAGCGAGTAGAAATTTCCTTTTTTAACCCTTTGCACGGTTATTAGTGAACTAGTGAGTAATAATATGGAGAGGATATAGAAGGGAGTGTTTGTTAGTATTGTTAGTATTGAAAGCGGTGTAATTATTGACAGTTTTCGATGTGTCTTATCTCAAGGGATATCTGAGTGCAAAGGGTTAATACTTCCGGAAATAGAGTTATTTGTTAAATTCTTCTAATCCATTATATTCGTTGCTCTGTATTTCGCTGAATAATATTTGCAGTAAATGTATAAAATTCGAAGTCTAATTGTTACAAAGGTCATCTTTCTTTCAAGAGTTTATCACAGTAAGTAGAAAGGTCAGCCTTTGGTCAGACGCGCCAGTGAAATTTTAGTCTTTTATTAAATTATTTAATTGAATTATTTGACCAAGTATTTCTATGCTATTCGATTTGAAAAGATTGCGATTTTTTAAGAATATGGTTCATAGAATCTTGTTTATAAATATGATAAAATATTGATCGCAAAAAAAAGTTTTCATTACCTACTTGTAATTAAAATCAGCAGAAAAATAGTGATTTTCATATTAAAAATCCCATCGCGTAATAAACTGTATAATTAGAACGTGAATTTTGTATGCAGAGTAAAAATGTTCAATTTAGATTCGCAGAAATGAAATAGAAACGTGTTTCTGTCTTTCAATCGTTTTTACAGCGTATGATCGAATAATTCTACAACTCTTCTGGCGTTCTACCGTCTTCTACGTACTTTAACGATTTTTACCACTTCTCCACGATCATGGTCTTTCTGTCCAAGAACAAGCAATCTCTTACTGCTGTCCACAACGAGTCAATTAAAATCACCGCACGCTATCTAACGCACAAAACCTTCGCGAACGGTCACGAAACCTAACGCAGCCCTTGTATACAGAAATATACAGGGTATCACAAGAATCATTCTGAATCAATAAACAGTGGGTTCCTGAGGTAATTTGAAGCAACTTTTTCCTTTGCGAAAATTCGATTCGTAGCTTCGTTTACGAGATATTAACGAAAAACGGTGGACCAATGAGAGCTAAGCTCGGCTAGCGCGAGGCGGCGAGCCAATCGGTGGAGCCAGGCTTCCCCCACTCGACCGCCACGCGCCGACCGAGCTCGCCTCCCATTAGTCCACCGTTTCTCATTAATAACTCCTAAACGAAACCGCGGATCGAAATTTCGCAAAGGAAAAAATTGTTTCAAATCGCCTCAGAAATCCGTTACTTTCGTTCACGATATTACACATCCTGTACAATACAAATCTTCACCCGTTTCTACCGGGAAACTTCGACACCGCATCACGCGCCGAGCGATCATCCGACGCCGAATGATAAGGGATGATAAACTGCGGCGGATCGGAGGGGGGCGGAGGGAGGCTGTTTAACTCGCGAGCTGAATTTCTCGCTGAAAGAAATAATGAACGAAGGGCTGGATCGAGGAAAATTGGCAGGCCGGACGCGTTAATCGAAAATTAAACCGACAGCGAACGGTGTACCAGTGTGAGAATGAAAGAGAGTATGAGACAGAGTGAAAGAGAGAGAAACTATGCGAGCAAGAAAGGGAGAGAGAGAGAGAGAGAGATGTCCATCCAAAGCTAACCGAGAGTGGAAGCTCGATCCGGGGCAAAGCTTTCGGGTCGGCGTTTTCGGCGCTTGAAATCGCAAAGTAGAAAAACCTGTAAATGAGCGAACACGCCGGGACGAATTAATTTAACGCTTCCGCACGATTTAATCGACAGAGAGCGGCCGCGAAAGGAACGCGCGGCGCCGAGCGTCACGCGCATTCACGCACACACTACCAACAGATCGACACGGGCACGGTTACACGCGGGATACATACAGATATACACGGATACATGCAGCTATACACAGATACATACAGATATACACAGATACATATAGATATACATAGCTATATATACAGAGACACACACAGATACATGCAGGTATACATAGCTACATATACAGAGACATATGCAGATACACACAGGTACATACTGATACATACAAATACACACAGATACATACAGAAGCTCACAGAAGATACACGTGCTGGAAGGTACATGCAATTACGCGTATACAGTCGTTCTAAAAAGTATTCGAACACCTTTCAATGCGTAATAACATTTCTACGCTTGAACCAAATAATTCAAATATTGTATTAAAAATTAAATTATCAGAATTTATATAAATCACCGAGAAATACCAACCACATTTTCTAAACTTTTTATTATAAAACCTCGGATAAAAAAAATATAATAAAGAACGCCAGTCCACCGAAGTAGCAATAAAATGAGAAGAAAAATTATTCTAGTGATTATACAGTAAACTAATAGCTCCAAAATATCTTCAAAAAATTTAGGTTATGTTTCGCCCGATTTCAAAAATGTTATCGAGATTTGAAGGAGTGCGAATACTTTTTATAGCGACTGTATACACGGAGCGATGCAGACGTTCAAATACAGAGGCGCGCAAGTATACAGAGATATCCAGAGAGGAATAGAGAAAGAGAGAAAGAGAGGAAAATAGTGAAAGAGATCTACAAACACGCGCAGAGTTATAGAGAGTACGCAGAGGCTAGAGGGAGATTGAGGGGCGCGCACGAATCCATGCAGAGACACAGAGACACACACACACACACACTCCACATGCCTAGGGGAACGAAGAGCAACGTCATTAAGCGCGAGAATAAGTTCGGAACATCGACGATTCAGTTGAAAGGATTTGCGCGTAAGCTGTGTATTTTTCTAATGATTTAGGACGTTCGCGGCTCGGCGAACGCGCCCGTTTTTTGCCCGGGTTTACGGGACACACGCAGTCCTCTTACGTTTCCATTTTCTCTAGGTTTAAGAGACGTTAACGTGTATATCTATGAGTTACCAAATAAATGAGAGCGGTTAGAAAAACGTCTTTGATTACTGCGCCCTGTCACCGCCCCTCCCTTCCTCCATTCGTTCTTCCGCCACACACCCCCACCCCCACCCCCCTCGATATCCCGTCGCGTTATCCAGGAACGTATTAATTTCGTTTTATATTCAAACGCAGCGAAAGGTATCGCGGGAATAATTCCGTCGGAGGCGAAAGGATTAAACAAACAACGAGGGCGCGGTCAAAGAGAAATTAAACGGCGCCGTACGAGAACGCCGATGAAAATTAAATAACTTTTTTTCCACCTTATTTCTCCGTGGCCCGTCTCTCCAAATTGCCCCGGTTTTGCCGATACACGACCGAGAGCAAGGTTCCCCCTCCACCTCACCCGCCTCGCGCGCGCACAGATCGAAATTCTAACAAGTCCCGCGTACGAGTGTACGCACCGCGCTCCGTGGCGCTGCTCTCTCCGCAGCTTTTTTCCGGTCTCTTTTCGAAAATATTCTACCGGGAAAAGCGAGAACACAGAGGGGAAAAGTCGCTCTAGTACGCGAGAGAAATCCCTCTGGGAAAACACTTCGGTTCCGCTGCCGTCGAATATTGTTCGCTGTGGTGTGCCGGTAAATATATTGAAAAACTTTAATTCCCCGGCGAAGTTGAACTTTAAGCTGGTAATTCGTTTGCCCAGGAGGAGGGGGAAGGAAATCGAATGTAAAAGGTTGAAAACGCGAATTTCGGAAGGGTGTCAGGGAAAATCGCATTTCGGCGACGAAGAATCGTGGAGTTGCGTTTTCAAGTATTTGGGAATGAAAGGAGATATTCGCTGTGACGGGAGGTATTATTAATGCTATTTTGAACGAGGATTTTTTTTTAAATTTAATTTAGAAATATTACCTACTTTCAATCGCTTTTTTTTAAATTGACTTTTCGCTTTTTCTTGTAATAAATGTAAAGTATTTAATTTGGTAAAGTATATACATATATTTCTTCTAGTAATCGTAAAATTATTTTAGTAAAATATATACTTATATTCCTTGTAAAAATCGTAAAATTAATTCAATAAAGTATATTCAAAGCTCGCTAAAAATAATGACAAATAAAATTACGTATCAAATGATGCTTCCACCTACATCACACTATCAACCGTAAATAATTTATCAATATTACTAAATCAACTAAAAAAAACATACGAGACTATTCTCCACCAAAAATCAAGATCACCGTATAAAAAGAAATAATCCCCTCAACCAAGAATATTGCTAGAAATCATCAAAGAATCTCGCATAAAAAATAAAGAAGCGCAGAGAGCCAACGCCTCCGAATACAATGAAATTCAAAATCGTTCGTTGCGATCGCATAAAAAGACCGGCTCGAATAAAATAATCCAAAAAAAGCCAGTCTATTAAAAAATCCCAGCCGGAGGTCGAAAAAAATAAATTCTTTCAAACGAACCTTTTTCCCCCCTCCCACGGAGCTCCAATTAAAATTACACCGAAAAACGTATTAAAAAATCACAATTTGGGCATGGCCGTGTCGCACACTTCCCTATTAATTCTCCCGGGCGAGTTCGTCGAAATAAACCGCGGAATTCCCGAATAAAAATGAATCAACTTTGCCAATAGAAATGAATCAACTTTGCCAATAGAAATTAATCAACTTTACAATAAGAATGAATCAACTTTACAATAGAAATGAATCAACTTTGCCAATAGAAATGAATCAAATTTGCCAATAGAAATGAATCAAATTTGCCAATAGAAATTAATCAACTTTACAATAAGAATGAATCAACTTTACAATAAAAAGAAGGAAGAAACAGCTTTGAAAGCCGCAAAGAATCGACTGCAGAAATTCGCAGAGGCGTTTCCTGGCGAGACAACAATCGTCCATCGTCGTCTCACAGAAGACACACAACGCGCCGACTAATTTGCCACGGCTACGTTGCAGGTGTCACCCTTGCAGCGCTAATGCAGCGGGTGTCCAAACTCAAATAACCATCCATCGAATATTCATCGGCGATGGTATCGGTGCGGGGGCCGCCCGCGGAAAGTTGCCGGTGCCGTGTGTTGACCCGGCAATCGATAAATTCGCGATCGCTCGGCTAGAAATACGTCTGCGAAATTCAAAAGGAATCTTGCGAGAGCCTGGAGAGAGAGAGAGGGGGGGGGGGCGGCGGAACGGAAAACTTCCCGAGACTTTGTCATTTTTATCGGCAGACCCGATATCCGCGTCTGGTGATTGGCTCGCGAAACTTTCCTGATCTGTCTTCCGTCTGCCTTCGGGATCCGTTGCGCCTCCAGCCCGCTCCTTCTCTCTCTCCCTTTTTCTCTCTTTTTCTCTCTCTCCTGTCGCCCTCTTTTCTCAGCCGTTTGCATCTAAATCAACTCGGCCTCCGGACACCCGTTAGAATCGCTTTCTTCGTCGGCCGCTGTGTACTTTTAATATCTTTGCGAAATCGGACCTTTCAGACACCACCTTTCGACCGGTTTTAAGCTTTCATTAAAACGCCGTCGGGAATCAAACAAGATTTTTAATTTCTTTCGACTTAATTGGAAACTCCGGCTGGCACGCGAGAGAGAAAGAGAGGGAGAAATCTTTGAAAATTGGAATATCTATAATTTCAGATGGTAATATGCTTTGTAGATATTGGTATTGCATAGTTTTAAAACAAAAGTTTATTAGATGCATTGAATTATGCTCGAAGAGGTTGCGAATGGAGATTCTTCTCTGGAGATTTCAATGCTTCGTCGTTGTTAGACCGCGAGCCTTTGTGCGAAATTATTATTTGCATCGGAAATTGCACACGAGAACAGTCTAAATTGCCTTAATTCTTCTCTGAATGATTTTAATAAATTAAAAATAGACTTTTTATATTAAATTAATAAATAAAAATAATTCTTAATTTATAAATATTATTAAATAATTAAATAATAAATTTAATTACTGTTGCAACAGTTTTCACAAATCCTTCTAATACCTTCCTGTCTATTATTTCTTTCACTGACTCATTTCTCCCATAAACGCGACAAACTCAATCATCATTTTATTTATTATTATACCATATTAGAAAAATTTGAATACGACGCCGGATAAGAAAAAAGAAAACTGTTCCGTCCTCGCTGAAATGGCTGTCTAATCCAATAGTTCCGACGAGGCGCGCGAGCGCCGCGAAATCGTTGAAAGTTCACGTGCGCGGGAGACTTTGACGGAAAATCAGAGCAGATCAAACACGGAGCGGTTAAACGGTACCACCATGTCTGGGAACGCTCAAGCGATCCCTCTGAACCGAAGACAATCATCGTGCGGCAGCCCCGCCGCAAAGGCGGTGCATACTCGCCCGAACGAGAGTCGCATAAATCCTCGGAAGAATCGGCCGCAAATCAGGGTACCGGCATAGACGCGACCGCAGCCGATCGGCCCCGTCGCCGACGGCGAGATTTTTTTCCCCGAACGAGTTTCGGTTGTTTGCGGCACGCCGGACCCCATGGGAGAGAGAGAGAGAGAGAGAGAGAGAGGAGTGGCGATCGAATTTCGAGCGCGTCACGGCCCCGTGTACAACGAAATAACCTTTCGGCCGATTCGATTTGCATTTCAATCGGCCGCTCTAACGTTTCGCTGCCGTCGCGCTCGAAAAAAATTCCCGCAACGTCCTGTAGCTCGCGATTATCCTATAGCGTCGCCTCGAAGCCCGGATAATCTCCTAAACAACGCTCAAGATCCCGAACAGAGGAGAAACCACATAGAAAAGATCAACCCTGCCTTTTCTTCGCCGCGAAAATTCTGCTCTTGGCTTTTCGTTTGCTGGGAATCGTGCACCGAGAAAAAAAAATCTGGAAAAATTACTCGCCGTGTAATTCGAGGCTTCGGAATCGGCTTGAATTTTTGTCGGAATTTTTCCCGATCGCTCCGGTTGCGAAAATCGAGGAACACCGGGTAATTGGAATCTCGCACTGTAACTGACCATCGTCCACGGGGGAATGGAGCTCGACGGAAAGGAGATTCCGCTGGCGAACTGTAACGTGGCGTATCGTTTTGTTGATTCGTTGAGAGCTCGATTTTCTGCGCATTAGTTTCGCGGATGATTGACAAGTGAGAATGATGAAGCAACGCTGTAATTTAATTTTTTTATTGGAATTAACTGTACGATAAAATGGCAGAAAAGAACTGTCGTGTTAGAAAATAATTTAAGATAAATACCAAAATTATTGTAATAATAAAAATAAAAATTATAGTACTTGTCAAATTAGTACCAATACCACTTCATTTTGTTACCCTTATTTTATCCTTCGTATCTGTCCCATTCAATGCAACCAATCTATGAATAAAGCACAAAGAGTTTATAACGTAAATAGTTTAAAACGATTAAAAATAGAACAAATAATCATAGACAAAACTGATTTTTACTATACATTTTCTTAATAAAAGAACTGATCTTTCGAATATCCCAAACTAGAACAGTTAAATCATCTAATTTTATTATTTTATTATGCTAAATAGAGCGGGATAGTTCCTATGTTATCCTAAATATTGGGGGTAGTTCACCCTTAGCATCGTCCCCCTAATTTATCTCAAGGACACTCGCTTCCGTCAAGCACCGCGACCAAACCAGAGCTAACGACGACCTTCTCGACGACGATTCGTTCGAAGGGAACGACAGGGTCGAGAAAGCGGCAGAGCCGGCGGTTGATTAAAGGTAGCGCGCCCTCCCCGGAGAGGGCGTGTCCGCGGAAATCTCTGGACTTTAATTGAAAATCGAGCCCGACGGAGAGTGCTCGCCTCTTTCCTATCGAACGATAAACTTGGCCGGGGTCTACACGCTTGCCTGGATATTTACAACGTGCCGGCCGCGATAACCCCTTCGTTCCTGCTATTTACCCCCGTTCTATTTACCGCCCGAGAAACGTTTTAAAGATTACAAAAGCGGGCCGCGTCGCGCGCGCGCGCTCGCTCGCTCGCGGTGACGTAACACGGAGTGTATATAATTCACGTTTGTTATCCCGCATCACGGAAACCCCGTAACGATACGCGTTCGGTCTATAGAATTTCGCTGGAAAACCACCCCCGATTAGCGACGCGGTTTCGGCAACGCTCTGCCCGGGGAACGGGTGAATTAGTAAAGGAGGCTCTGCGTGTATGTGTGTGTGTGTGTGTGTGTGTGTGTGTGCGGGACCGGAACCGGGTTATTCCGGGTGCTACGGCGAAATTATACGCCGGGATTTTGCGCAATTAAAGTCGACGATTTTCTGCCGGTCTGAGTTTCGACGAAATTCGAAACACGTTGCCGGTTTTATTTTTTTTCTTTTTTTTTTTTCTTTTTTTTTTTTGAACGATTTAATGGGCACGCGGAAAAAGCAATTACAATTTCGTTAATTCTTATCGGCGGCCCGGAATCGATTGATATTTTTTAATCCGGCCGCGAGCCACGGGATATTGCTACTGTTTTATTTAATCAGCTGATGCCGCTGGTTAGGAATTAAGCGAGCCGCGTCATCGCCGTCGGGGCATCGACGCCATTGTTGCGAATTCACGGATGCGAATTTTGTGGATTTGCCGGGGGAGAAAAGATCGGTTGCGATGACGAGGAATTGAAAAATATTATTACGATTTTGAGATTTGTCGATATAATCGACAGAGGAAATATCATTTTTATCCGACTTTTGAATCCTGCGATTAATTTCGATTAAATTAAATTTTGCGATTTGTCGATACGATCGAAAGAGGAAATATCATTTTTATTTTACTTTTGAATCCTGCGATTAATTCGGTAATTAAAAGATATATATATAAATATATATTTTTCTCATTAAATGATGACTTTTATGATTTTTATACAGACGTAAATTCGCGCACGCGGATTCAAAGGTGTGCGGACAGTTGAACAACGCCGCGTTCATCGTTCTGCAGACTTTATCGCGTACCGAAAGGATTACGGAGATTTCTGATTCAGCTCGGGGACCGCGCGATGATGCATCGCGCCGATGCGATGTAACCATCGGCGCATTATCGTAATCGTTTGATCGATCAAAATCGAAACGATCCGACAGAGAGAGTGAGAGAGAGAGAGAGAGAGAGAGAGAGAGAGAGAGAGAGAGAGAGAGAGAGAGGCCGGTGTACACGAGAGATACGGGATCCAGCGGCGGTAGATTGAAGACTGCTCGACATTTAATACTAATTCGGACGCTGAAATTAATTAGCCGTGGCCTAATTTATCGTAACACGCGTGATTCCGAGCAATTTAAACGGCAGTTAATCGCGGGACCGGCCGGCGCAGGTGAGAATTTGTAATTTCGTGTTAATGCAATTTCAATAAGAGGGATTATCGACTCTCGGCGGCTCGTGTCGGCGTATTGTTGACCGAAATTAGCGATATATCGCCGTGCCACGGACAATCGACGCGAAGATCTTGAGCGAAACTGACGAAAGTGTTTCGTCGTTCTAATCTCGTTGCGTCGCAGAATGCAGAAGCTTGACGCGTTGCACGACAATTACCGGTGGTAAATCTTTCAAATCCATAAGCGAAATAAAAACGCACCTAGATGAATATTTTGCAAGTAACAACAATTTTGGAAGAAGGTTATAGAACAGAACGGTTCATATATAACATAATAAATCAACCTTAAACAACAAATATCGTGTATTCATTTCGCATTAAGAAAAGGGAAGAAACTTGTGGGACACTTTAATAATAATAAAAATAATTCCGTGGCAGATATTTCCAGATACCAGACGCGAAAGCTCCCCCTTCGAGGTGATCGGCAACTTCCTTTCCTAGATTAATGTTCTACGTTAATAGCCGCGGAGTCGCAGCGTCGATATGCCTGCGCAGATGGCCGGGCGGCTGATTTTATTTTCCGAAAAAGGAAAAATGAGAGAAGAGGCGAATCACGTGGAAAGGTATCGACGCGCGGGATCAGTCAAAAATTCGGCGGCCCATTACCATGAAACTCTCATTTGTCGAGATCAGAGCGGGGGATTGCCGGCCGAAGAGAACTATTCTCACGCGAGCCACGTTTTCAGGAACACAGGATTTTACGGCCGACCAGATTATGATATAAAAGTTTCCATTGCTTTACGATAAGCTGCCCGAAATCGCATAATTTCTGGCATTGTTACGCGGTCCATTCAGCTCTCGACGTTTATTGCGAGCGAGCCAATCGCGCGGCGACGCGTTCCACGACGGTCCCCCGCGACTCACGGCCGGCATTAGCATAATCTTCATCTGCGAATAAATCCGCCGGCGAAATTGCAAATCCTCTTGAAAAATATTTCAAATTGATTTCGAACGGGCCGGCCGGGATTTATTCGCGGCAGAAAAAAATTATCGCGTGTTTATTGCCGTTGATTAAATCATGCAGACGCATTCTTCAACGATTACCCGGCATTAGCATAATAATCTTTATCGATAAATAAATCTTCGGTGAACGGCGCTGATCCTCTTAAAAAATAATTTGAAACCGGAGCATTTTCTACTTCTATTTTACACGCCTGAAATGAAAAAAAGAAAAGAACAAACAATTGCCCTGCGTTCATCAGACATAATCGAATTTTTTCAATGCATTTCCATAACTATTGAACAATAACCTGAACATAACTATTGAAAATGTCAGCGCGATTATTGTCCGCGCATAAATCTCCAAAAAAAGTGATCCACATAAAAGAGAGAGAGAGAGAGATCGCTGTTTATCGCGAGGGCCGCGATTAATCATATTCCCCAATTATCCCGCGGCATTAGCATAATCTTCGCCGTTAAATAAATTTTCCAGGGAACGCCGGGATCGTAAATCAATTCCGGGCAGGAAACAAAACTGCGACACGTTTGAATATTGAATCGAAGGATGTTACAGGCGACGAAGGGGGAGGTGGAGGTGGAGGAGGGAGGCGATAATGCGTTTTCACGGGTTGCACGGATTTCAGGGCGGCTGCATATTGCGCGCCGCGCGACGAAACGAGCCGAAAGCCAGAAGCACACTCTGGAATTTTTGTTTGCGGACGCGAGCGCGCGCGCGCGTGCGCCACAGAGGAACAGGGTCAACGGTGTGCATTGTTCCTCCGGGGGGGGAACTCCATTATCCGTCATTAAACTCGTTCACCTGTGTTCGTTATTTTACTACCGATCGCCCGTACCCGCCTCGTTTCCACCGGTATACTTGTAACGAGCAGCAGCCCGCCCCGACCGACCTCCACCCCGTCCTCACGGTCTGTTTGCAATATTTTCGGGGGCAATTTCGAGCACGGGAGCACGGCCGCGAATTTCAAATAAAACCCCCCGCGCCGACCGGTCAGCCGGAATTAGCGGCGCATTTCGGCGGTCCGATCGAGCTGGCGACCACGGATTTCCGAGGCGTTCTCTCGTCCGTGAACCGGCCATCTTTCGCCACGTGGCGACGCAAAAACTATTTGTAAACTCGAGGATTTTTAGAGGATATTTTTGTTTAAAAATATTGGACAATTTTTATGACGAACGATAGAAAATCAGGGCGCAACGTTTAGGTTTGTCGGGTGGTAGAGAAAGATGATAATATAATGTACTGTGTGATATGTCATAGTAAATGTATAATCTTTATTTATTCACAATTAACAATAACTAATAACACAATAACAATTAACTATATCTGGATCTATTATTATTTATATACGTCCTCTCGCTTTGACAGCTCGAGAGAGTCTCTCGACTGACTGTCGATTCAACGATTCCGTGACAACCCCGAACTTCTTCTATTTCCTTAGGGGTTGTTCACGTAGAAGTATTTCTTCATTACGGCAACTCCACGTGATCAACCGCCGTAGCAATATATATACGATATATAGTATAACGATAAATACGACATATACTGTAATGTATTCATTTATATATCGGTTGGCGATAGTGGCGCTCCTGGTGGCGAGAGGTAGAAGTTCGCGTTGCCTGGAAACCAAATAACTTCTGGTGTGAAACAAGTGAAGGACGTTGTAACCTGCATGGCTAAGTTTGTCGTCGATTATTGTTTGCTGAGACATACAATCGTTTGCACGAACCACAACTTTAACTACATATGGTACAAGTTGATAGTTGTGTTATTAGATCAAACTATTTTCTCAGTAGTAAATCTATTATATGTATTTGGCTTGACTACAGTATCGATGCAATGAGAAAACGTTCGAAGTGTTAACCAAAAAAATCGACTGTCGATCATCTGTTAATAATATGTTTCTGCTCTGCAAGAGAAGGCGAATTGCTTGGAAAACACATCAACGGGTAAGCGAACAAAATATATAAAAATGATATAAATCACTGACGGGTTAATCTGGCGATCGATCGCGCCTGAAAAATCCTCCTTCGACGTTGGAGGCGCATGCGCGCTAGTTTTCGGATTCGATCGCCCTCTAACAGGTTAGCCGTCCGTTAATTTTCCAACCTTTTTTTTCCCCCGGAAGGAATTGATCGAATCAGGAACGAACGCGGCTTCATAGATTCGCAATTCTTCCAATTGCAGTCCGGCCGATCGGCTCCGAAACGTTTCAAGTAGATCCGCGCCGTCTGTTCCGTCGAGTCTCCATTACCGAAAATCTGGGTCGTCCCAATTACGGATTAAGTCTCCTTTCGGATTAACTCCCAATTACGTCGGTCAAGGTTCGCAGTCCGTCGATGGATCCTCCGGCCGGTTCTCCACGGCGGAAACTACGTTCAATTCTCTATTACGTTCGAACTCTAATTATAGGAGACCGGGTCCGATCGTCGGATCCCGGCAGTCTTTGCACGCTCGATTTCACCGCTCCGTTAAATTCGAGGTTATGGCGGGTCGTGTCAGTCGAGGTTGCCGTTCCACGTCGATTAAATCCACTCGCGATTCGAACCACTTTTTAAGAAGTTTTAACGGTTTGCGACGCGGAACGGTACCTGATTTCTCCGCCGCCGCTGTTTCTTCGTATTTTTCTATTGTGCTTGGCGCGCATACGAATTGTTCCCTTACAGCGTTTCGCGAGCGTAAAAGTTGTTCTTTCTTATTTTTTTTTCCCCCCCGTGCTTTTAGAGAGCATAAAAATTGTTCTTTCTTATTTCTCCGCGCTCTCGGTCCCGTATAAAAATTGTTCCTTCTTATTTCGCCCGGGCTTTTAGTAAACATAAAAATTGTTCCTCCTTATTGCTCTATGTTTTATAAACGTGAAAGCACTTTCTTAATTCTCCACGTTTTACAAATACAAAAGCTCTTCTTTCTGATTTTTCCTATGTTATATAAAGAATTGTAGCGACAATTCTTCAGT